>NC_136541.1:871336-1007379 GCF_910591455.1 Pholis gunnellus
ACCACACACACACACACCACCCAGACACACACACACACACACACACACACACACACACACACACACACACACACACACACACACACACACAAGCCAGTAAGTCTGCGTGTCTATAAATAAAGGACTCGCCCTCTGAGACTCAGTCACTCCCTGCTGGAGGCTTTTTGGTTGCTGGAGGTTTGAGATGTTTCCCCTCAGACCATACAAGGAGTCCTGAGTGCAGGAGGAGCAGGAGGAGGAGGAGGAGGAGGAGGAGGAGGAGGAGATGATGAAGGGAAAAGGGGGCAGAGTCCTGAGAAATACACAAACACAACATTCAAAACAGGTTTAATTTTTGAAAATGTGTAATAATCTTCGTCGTCTCCGGCCTGTGTTTCATTGAGCCGTCCTTGATTGAACCATAAAATCTAACTTTAACTTTCTTACTTATGAGATTTTGGATTCTTTTGACTCTTCAAGCCTTTAAAAGCATTTCAGGAGCACTCAGATCTACTTGGAGAGCCCCAAGACGTTAGTTTAGTTTAAATATTGAAAGCTCGGATAAGAAGATGTAGAAAATGATGTTTACCAGGAAACACAGAAGCCACAAGAGACGCCAGAAACACAAACCTGGTGCTGGTCTGAAGAGGTCACAGACACTTCCGTATGTAATGAGGAGGACTTGGTGGTAAACACAGCGCCACCTGCAGGACACACCGCTGGGCCTCATCAGTGAGTCTCCAGCGCTGAGTTCAGCATCTTCGTCCTGTTCAGGAGGAACAAAACCAATATTTGGGGCGGAAATGTGAAGAATGAGGAAGTGCTGGTGGTGTTGGTGAGGAGCGGCCTGCAGGCTCTGAAGCGTCACTCAGCTCACTTCCTGTTTGTCTGCAGCTGCATGTTCGCTCTGAAACACAAACAGAAGTACAGCGAGAAGAGGAGTATTCTGATCCTTTACGGCAGTAAAAGTACTACTACCACACTGTGAAAATACTCTGTTACAGTTAAAGTACTACTACCACACTGTGAAAATACTCTGTTACAGTTAAAGTACTACTACATGTGTATAAGTGTGGTGTCAGAGAAAAGGTCATGAGTTCAGTTTATTTAATATAATTTATTAAAAACTCTTCACACGACGACTTCATGAGGAACAAACGAGCTCACTGAGCTCATCAATCGATGGGGGGGGGGGGGGGGGTACAGCAGGAGGCTGATTGATTCCTCTGGGTCCTAATGCCCTTTGTGTTAAAAACACTTTAACCTTCAGGTCTCACCTTTATTCAGCTGTCTGTCTCTCTGTGATCTCAGACCGAAGGATGTCGAGAACAGAAAATGTTTTTAAAAAATGAGTTTAAGTTTATTCCGGCCGGCTGCAGATCTGTTTGGTTACTTCCTGTCTCTGGAGGTCCTGTCAGAGACCACCATGTGTCCTCTGACCTGAACCAAGAGGAACATCAACAGTTTAAATTAAGGGTAAATGTGGAGTCCCACAAGGGTCGGTGTTGGGGCCCCAAACGGGTTCAACATGTTCCAGGCCTCAGTAGAAAACCTCCATCGTCAGCACGGAGGTTAGCCTAGCTTAGCACAAAGAATGTAAGCAGGGGGAAACTGCTAGCCTAGCTGCATCAAAAACTCTTCAGAGGGACTCAAAATGTGGACGGAAACCCCCCTCTGTCCACAAACAGGTTCCTGATGCCCCCCCCCCCCCCCCCCCCCCCCCCCCCCCCCCCCCCCCCAGCTATCTGTAGGTGGAGATGAAAGAGAGCAGCTTCAGGTTTCGCTGGTGTAGCTGGAGGCGACGTTTCCCACAGCGACGCCACGCCTCTGAACGCAGCACGAAACACGATCGCTCACGTTGTTTTCTGAAACCATTAGTATGAATAAGTAACGCTGATGATCTGCTGTGTCACATTACTAAAGAACTCTAAATAATTCACTCAGAACCATGTGAGGAGTTCCTCCAGACATTCAGTACAACAGACGGATTCAATATTATGTTTGAAGTCTGTGCTGCAGATTTATCCTGATTTCTTTTAATGCTGCGTTCATGTTCTGTCGGAAAAATGAGTTGCCGACTGAACAACAATGCTACATCGTTAGCTTAGCATAGCACCGATCAAACCAGACTCCGTTCAGAAAACAAGCGTTTTAAAAGTTATTTTCTCGTCGTCTTGAGGTCAGAACTAACAAAATATGAATTCAGACTTCATACAAATCCTCATCATTATGTCGTTATTTCAGCATCTTTTTAATCTGTTTCCTGTAATTAAATCACAACTGAATGTGTTCATATGTAGTAAACCAGCTGGTGTGTGACTCTATAGATACACAACTTACTCCTCTCGCCCCATGCAGCACAGAGGTTGTTTCATTGAATGCATCACTAATACTTCATTTCCCACGATGCAATGCAGCCCCATGTATCATCAGAGCCTGATTCAGAGCTCTCTCTCTCTCCACTGTGTGTTAGAAGTCAAATCTGTGTACTGCTCCTTTAATTCTGGTGTTTCACCTTTCAGCACTGCATTATGGGTAAACCAGCGACCAACAAGGTCACAGGTTTGACTCCCGGCTGCTGAGTCGACTGAACCTGGAGAAAATAAATGAATGAATATATATATAATATATATATATATATATATATATACATATATATGTATGTATATGTATATATATGACATACTCAAGCTGAGACTATGGTCCATTATAGGAGACAGAAGGTTATAATCTACAACTCAAACCAAAACTATCTCGACTGATAAATAACACGAATAAATATTTATTCTGTCCCTTTAAAGCATTAAAATATATCTTGTGACGTTTATATTTATAAACGTATATCATCTTTATATAAATAATAATAATAAATATGTATATGAAATATTTATATGAAATCAAAACAATGTTAAGATGAATGTGAATAATAAATATATATTTTGAATAATAAAGATTTACGCTCAGTGACCACTTTATTAGGTACACGTGTACCGTCACTGTTCTGACGTAAATACGCCTTCAAGAAGTTTATAATGTTGTATAATGTTTATTATAGTATGTAGTTTATATCATGTTTTAACGACTTTATATAGAGTCAGACGGTTTAGTCCAGTGGTTCTCAACATAGGGGTCGGGCCCCTCCAGAGGGCCACCAGGTAAATCTGAGGGTCTGACGTGATGAAAGGAGAGAAGAAGAAAAATAAACTATTCTGATCTGATTGATATATATATATATATATATATATATGTTAAACAATGTGTTTTATTTTATAAACAGATTTTTTTCTATTTATTGATAATGTAAAATCTTATTCTGATAGGTTGAATGAATGCAGTGCAGTAAAGTGTTTCACTTGTCTCCTAGTCCCTAGCCTCCTTCACTCTGCTCTCTATAACATTCCTCTGATGCAGAGCGCCCTCTGCTGGTCACGTGGGAGCACAGCGCTCTGCTGACGACACTGCAGAGAGCTGCAGGAGCCGTACGTCACGAGCCCCCCCCCCCCCCGGGTACGGCACGGCACATCGCCATGGCGACCGGTCACCACAGTGTGAGGTCAGTGTTTCCATGGCGATGGAGCAGAGGAACGGTAATCCGGTCACGTGGACACAGAGCGGGGGGGGGGGGGGGGAGAGGGGGGGCATGTGTTAGCACGTGTGTGTGACCTCACTAAAGCTGCAGCACTCCTCCTCCTTCCTTCTCCTCGCTCCTAAGAGCGAATTTGGAATAAAGCTCCTCAGATCAACAACAACAACAACAACAGGTGAACACAAACACGACGTGAGGACACGCCCCCTTACTGTCCTGTCCTCTACTGCTGTCCTACACTTGAACTTATGAAATAAATCATCTTTAAAAACAGAACGTTAGAACCAACCGGAGAGTCGCAGGTGAACACATGTTCCTCCTCCTCTCCTTTCCTCCTCCTCCTCCTCCTCCTCTCCTCTCCTCCTCCTCCTCCTCGTGTGGTACATTTATATATAAATATATAATACATGTTTAAAAAGCTGCAGAAGCTGCAGATGGACACCAGCAACACATTCATCATCATGACTCCTCCCCTTTCTCTTGGCATCTTTCAAACGGTGCAGGCTCCTGATTGGCCGGCTGAGGGGCTTCTGATGTGTGCGCGTGTGTGTGTGTGTGTGTGAGGAGGCGTGGAGCAGCAGCCAATCAGGAGCCTGCCTGTCTCCCAGCCCCTCTCTCTCTTTATGTTTAAACCTGACATGAATATTCACCCGCCTGTACCTCATCCTCCTCCTCCTCTTCCTCCTCCTCTTCTTCCTTATGTAGAAGAACAGCAACATGGAGGAGCTTTGTGCAGCTGACACAATGGACTCCTCCTCCTCCTCCTCCTCCTCCTCCTCCTCCTCCTCCTCTGCAGATTTTAGGTTTGCAGTGCAGCCTCTCTGCTCACAGCTCAGGCTATAAATAACTCAGCAGCCATCTTAGCTTTTTGTTGTTTTTTGTTGTAACCCTGTGAAGGAGGAAGAGGAGGAGGAGACTGTAGGGACATGATGAAGGTCTTAGTGAGTCATGAACAGGTTCAGACTCCTGGTGTCCTCAAAGTGCTGTTGACCCAGAGCAGCGTCTGACAGGCAGAGAGCCAGACCAGAGTCCTACTGACCCAGAGCCAATGTGGTATACTTTAACTATATATATATATATATATATATATATATATGACAATAATCATTAGTTAATAGTTCTAAATGAGCTCCAGCTCAACCAACTACAGTAAAATCCTGTTTTTACATGAATGCACGAGTACTAATACTCTGATAGAATATATAATAGTACAACAGTCTGAATACTTTAGTTTACTGAAGGAACATTTCACTGTAACAGAGTACTTCTACTGTAGAGTAGTACTTTCCTGTAACAGAGGCTGAAACATGTGAATATTTAATATTTATAACGTGTCGACTCCATTCAGGTCTTTATTTAGCATTTAAACCAGCGTATAAACGTGTAACACATGTTTATAACACTAACTTCATTGCCAGCAGTCAGAGTTAATAATTCATTGACGTGGTGGTGTTTCCTGGAGAGCAGGTTCAGGTCATGACTCTGAGGTTCAGGTTGAACCGGTTCTCCAGAGATTAAACTTTAATTATTGTTTTACTGGTTTTAGCTCCACAAACTAAACTGAAGAGTAAATCATTAATAGATGTTTTTTAAGCAACAATCAAAGACAAACCGCTCCAGCGTTGATACTTTGTGTTCTTAGATTAGATAAACTAAATGTTTGAGATAATTACGAGACGTTGAGGATTCTCTTTATAGTATTTAATTACTATATTTGATCAGTTTTCACTGTTAAACATCACGACTTCATCCTCTGAAGCTTATTTCTTCAGTGGTGACTTTGTGACGCTAAAAGTCTACTTTCTCACATTTGATCATGAAGCTGGTGATTTATTCTTCATTTGAAGTCAACACGTCACTGAAGGAAGTAAAGACGAGTTAACTGATGAAGCTCAACGCGTCTGCAGAAGAAGAAACTTCTCAACGAGGGAACTGATTTATTCACAAAGAAACGTCTTCAGATTATGAGAACAAAAAGAAAAGACGGTCGAGACTTTCACCCACACCAGAGGAACCTTTCACAATAAAGTCCACCAGAGGAACCTTTCACAATAAAGTCCACCAGAGGAACCTTTCACAATAAAGTCCACGAGGAGGAACTCTGCAGGCTACAGTCTGTTTGAGGTTCGTAACCGCAGAAGAGTCACAGAAACCTGAAGAGGAGGAGGAAGAGGAGTCTCTCTGAAGAAGGAATGATGGGATGTCGGCTCTACTTCCCCAGCAACAAACTGAAAGAAAACAGAAAATCATATTCCATCATCAACGTCTCCTCTAATGAAGAGTTTCATCTGAGACCAGCAGTCATGTGACCACTAGAGAAACTGACTGAACTACAGACACACAGAGAGCGAGAGCGAGAGCGAGAGCGAGAGCGAGAGCGAGAGAGAGAGAGAGAGAGAGAGAGAGAGAGAGAGAGAGAGAGAGAGAGAGAGAGATTTGTGGTCTGGAGGGTTGAACTCACTCAAAGTTGTCTTTGTCCTGCAGGTTGAGCACCAGGCTGTCAGCGTTCAGGTAGATCTTGTTCTGGGACTGAGCCACCTGCAGGAGGAGGACACGGTAGAGCGTGAGGAGAGGAACTCAGCTGAAGGCCTCAGACACACGCACGCACGCAGTTCAATGAGCTTTTGTCGGATAAATTAATTTATTATAACTTTAATAGGAATGAACTAAAAGCATCTTTAAAGCCTAAAAACAACAACACTGGATAATAAGAAGTCAAAGAGTTGAAGCTGTGAGTTTCCTCTGACTTCTTCTTTACATTCGTGTTCATGTGGCGCCACCTGGTGGACTCAATGAGCTGCAGCTGGTCCCCAGAACCGGGGCTCTGGACCCGCTCGGGGACCACTGGGGGGTCTTCAGGGGGGCCGAGAGACGCCGGCCTGTTTAAACTGAAGACGCTTATTTTAGGAAGATGGAGTCACTAAGTGTGAAGTAAAAGCAAACGTTGCTCTTTAACAACGAGTCAATGAAAGCACAGAAGATGTGAAGGACCACCAGAGGACCAGAGGACCACCAGAGGACCAGAGGACCACCAGAGGACCAGAGGACCACCAGAGGAGGACCACCAGAGGACCACCAGAGGACCAGAGGACCACCAGAGGACCACCAGAGGACCAGAGGACCACCAGAGGACCACCAGAGGACCACCAGAGGACCAGAGGAGGACCACCAGAGGACCAGAGGACCACCAGAGGACCAGAGGACCACCAGAGGACCAGAGGACCACCAGAGGACCACCAGAGGACCACCAGAGGACCAGAGGAGGACCACCAGAGGACCAGAGGACCACCAGAGGAGGCTGTGATGGTCCTCTCGTTCATCTCAACATGAAGCACATTATCAGACTCATTCACGTCAGTAGATGTTCCACAGCTGGTCTGGTCCACTGTGTGTTCAATGGATTGGTTGAACTCAGAGTTCAGTCTCAGTTGTTGACTTTGTGTCTGATGATGTGATCGTGATGCTCTCGGGTGCAGAGGCTCTTCTTACCGTCTTGGCGATGTTCTGCGCCGCCCGGATCTTCCGGAGCTTCAGGTAACCCGGGTTCTTCGTCACGGCCTGACCCAGCTGCACACACACACACACACACACACACACACACACACACGGTTAGTGTGTTCACAGAGAACGAGTGTTACACACCCAACAACAGAGCAGCAGGATGAGCCGGTCCGTCTTAAGAAACAGCCTCAAACATGAAGATGATGAAGCTCTAATGTTCTCACGCTGACACGAGTTTGTGTGACGGGTCGTCAGTGTTAGAGATCAGCAGAACAAAAGGTTCCTTTAACTAGAACCTACGTTCTCTGGGTTTGTGGAGCTGCACCTTCAGTGCAAACACCTCGACGACAACAACAACTACAACGTTTGTACTTCCGCTAGAGACACATTCTAACAACTGATGCTTTGTTTTATTACTCTGCTCTATTTAGTATTTTAAAAGTTCAGACTTTAGTCTTCATCGTGATGAAGTTATTTCTGAATCAGTTTGTTGAGATTAAATCAGATAAATGTGAAGACAAAAGCACAACATTGACCACTGAGACGAGAAGTTTAACGATAGATGAGATGTACCTTAAAACGGTATTCAAGTACAAAATATAAACTCACAAAATGAAAGGTTTTTTTGTACTTCTAACAGAGTATTCTTACAGAGTAGTACTGCTACTTGTACTCTAGTAATACACACACGAGTACTCATGAACTCACCATCTTTGCCGCCTCAGCTTCTCCTTCAGCCTGGATGATCTTGTGTCGTTGGTCCTGTTTGGCCTTTTCTACGTAAAACTGAGCTCGCTGCGCCTCCTGCTGGGCTGGAGGACACACACACACACACACACACACACACACACACGAATGATCAGTTTTATGTTATTTTAAAGATTTTAGAACTTCTTGTGTTGCTGCTCAAGAAACAATATTTGTTTACAGACGAGAATAATAAAGAAACATGGATTATTATCTTCATAAACGTCTTTTCTTCATCACAAAATAATCAAAAAGAACCAACAAGAGCATCAATAAAACCCAAATAAACTACTTCATCACCTTTATATGAACTCTGTAAAGAAACAAGTATTAATCCTGACCAGCTGGCCGTGAACTTCCTGCTTCTACTCACCGACTTGTTTGGCCTCCACGGCGGCCGTGTACTCTCTGCTGAAGCTCAGCTCGGTGATCGCCACGTCGTCCAGGATGATGTTGAAGTCCTTCGCTCGCTCGAACAGCTCTCTGCGGATCAGCAGGGACACCTGGAGGACAAACACACGATCCACTGCTCTTATTTCACGAAAACACTTCGGTGTATTCGTCCTTTCTAGAGCAAAGCACTTCCTCCAAAGAAGAAATACAACATCGACCAATAAGACGGTTTCTCTCTTTAAGACGATGTCATTAATGATGTCATTAATGATGTCATTTGAGCCGATTGCTCGAGAAGTGCTGCGGTACCTGCGCTCTCTGCGTGATGAGCTGGGAGGCGTTGAACTTGGCCACCACGCTCTTCAGCACCTCGTTGACGATGGACGGCAGGACGCGCTCGTCGTAGTCTTTGCCGAGCTGCTGGTAGAGGATGGGCAGGTTGGAGGCCAGCGGCCGAGACAGAACCCTCAGAGAGATGTTCACCATCTGGAGGTCTGCCGGGGAAAGCGGAGGAACCGGCGTTCAACGCCGTAATACACGACAACACAAACATGTGTCCTCAAGGAAGAACAGAGGGGCCGTACAACAGATATGGTGTGAATACTGCCCCCTAGTGTCAAAGAGATGAAGTGTTACTTTTCAGCTCTTGTTCAGTGTTTTAATGAGTGAACTATTTGTGAGAGTCTCGTTTAAAAAGCTCTGATGGAACACAGCGACGGCTGTAAACACGTTTCTGGTCTCAGTCTGTGAGTCACGTGTTAAAGCTGCATTCTCTCTAGTGTCCACCAGGGGGCGACTCCTCTGGTTGTATAGAAGTCTATGAGAAAATGACTCTACTTCTCTCTTGATTTATTACCTCAGTAAACATTGTAAACATGAGTTTATGGTCTCAATCTCTAGTTTCAAGTCTTCTTCAATACAGCATGATGTTCATTTAGTAAATGATGGTCCATTTAGAGTCACACAGACCATAAAGCAGGGGATGCTTTAGGGGCGGGGCTACACAGTGATTGACAGGTCTCTACCAGAGACGTATACGTTTGAGAGTCTGACCTTTGCTTCCGGTGAGGGAGGAGATCTTCCTGGGTCTGGCTCTGATGTCGTAGATGACGGGATACTGGATCCAGGGAATCCTGAAGACAACGACACACGAGTTATAAATATATACACATATACACGTATATATTATAAAAGAGTAATATGACTCGTTTGACGTCATGTCTTCTGCTCATAAAATGAAAATCTGTTTTGTTGCTTTTTCTGATGAAAGCGTTCTTCACACGCGATGTGTTCAAAGGCCGTCGGAAAGATGAAACTGACAATAATGGCGGTTTTCACAGCTTCCGGCTGTGATGAACGGTGATGTTTTTGGCGAGTGGTTCATAGAAAACATGCTTTTTAAATTGTGAAACACGAATAATGACTGCAGCTCGCTCGGTAAGACCACGCCACTGTCCAGGCTTTTATTTTGAAAGTTAAAGGGTGGGGTCTAACAGGATACGACCGTCTTGTAGTCAGTGAGTCGACATCATTGAGTCGACATCCGCCCCAGATGTTGTGTGAACCTCTTCAGGAGACTCCTCCTACCTGAAGTGGAGTCCCTCAGAGAGGACGGTGTCCATCTGCATCCCTCCAATCCTGTTGAAGACGATCGCTCTCTGACCTCCTTCAACTACAGGACACACAAACGCACCACGACCAGTTCAACACCTCAACACACCTCCATCCCTTAAAGGAGACACTACAGGAGAATAGAGTAATACATATATTCAATAGGTATCACCATGAAACTAGACGTCAGAATGTTAAAGGTGAGTGACAGGTGTAAAAAAAAAAAGAATATATATATATATATATATATATATATATATATATGCATGCACACACACCTGTGTATGTTGCCTCCTTGACTCCATAAGCCAGCGCTCCAGCTCCCAGCAGCAGCTTCAGACCCAGTCCGGCTCCTCGGGGTCCGGCTGACATCCGGGACGCTATCTGACGAAGCTGCTGCAGGAAACCCTGAAAACACACAGAGACCAGGAGACTCAGAGACCAGGAGACACTCAGAGACCAGGAGACACTCAGAGACAAAGACTTTTAAGGACCAAATGTTGACAAATGAGGAAACATAGGAGAAGGACAGGAGGAAGGAGAAGGACACTTAATAAAGTAGACATGACAAAGAGCGACCTTCTGAACCATGTTAAAGGTTGACACCTCCTCAACTACTATGAAGGAGACTGAGACCAGTGCAGGGACTGAGACCAGTACCAGGAAGGAGGTGAGGAGGAGGGATGTGTGCTGAATTAAAGAAGAGATTCTGTTATTCTATAATGATGTTAATGCAGATGACAGTAATTTGATTTAAATTAGGAAACCACCCACACACCCACACACACACCCACACACACACACCCCCCCACACACCCCCCCACACACACACACACACACACACACACACACACACACACACACACACACACACACACACACACACACACACACACACACACACACACACACACACACACACACACACACACCTTTCTTTATCTCTCCATCTTTCATATCGGGCTTCTTCTCTGACCTGAATCTGTCTGAACTAAGCTAACGTTACTGTAACGGCGAGCTAGCTTTAAAGCTAACGTTAGCTTACACCACATAAGCCTGACTCACGTGTGACGCGCTGTACTAAGAACGCTAATAATGTCACGAGCCGGCGTGCAAAAGAGCGGGAAACAGCAGAACGGTTGAACCGAAGTGAAGGCAGAAATTGTGACGTGAATTAATATTAAAACTACTTACTGCGGGATCTTTACTCGCCATGCTCGTCCTCTCTCTTCAGTCAGCTAGGAAAAACAGGTGAAGAAGAAGAGTGACAAGGTCACGCGTGATGACGCACTTCCGTGGGCGCGGGGCAACATGGGAAATGTAGGATTTCACCGAGGTTGTTTGTAGTTTGACGGTGAAGGGCGAGGAAAGTTAGTTAATCATGTTCTGTTAAACTCGATATAGAATAAAATAAAATAAAATAAAATAATGGATGAAGAGTTCGGATTTCTAACACATTTGTAATCAAAATGTTGTAAAAATAAAAAAATATATTTAGATGTTTTGAAGTCATAATTGTATTGACGGTCTTCCATACTTTCGGACTTCGGTTCTCTCTCTCTCAGTTGCAGTTGCCTCCGTCGGCCGACGGTGAAGTTATAGGCTGCAAGGTTTTGCTCTCTCTCGCGCTGCTCGCTGATTGGCTCGCAGCTCAGTTCCTCCTGAGGAAATCAACTCCTTTTATAGTGTACGGAGCGGCCGCGCGCGGCTGTTTTCCGGGTTCACACTCACTCAGCATGTAGAGGAGGCGGACCCGCCAGGAGGGGAGACACCTGGACCACCGACACACACACACACACACACGGGATCGATCCGAGGATATCGATCAGCGATCAGTGAAGGTGAGGAGCGGGGGTGGGTGTAGTCCTCTATGGGTGGAACCTGGTCTAGGATCAGACCTCTATGGGTGGATCCTGGTCTATGATCAGACATGTCAGGTCCTGCAGACTTCTGCTGCTGCAGACTCAGGAACCAACTCTGACTTCAAGCTTCAACTCTTCGTTCCGTTTATAATAATAATAATAATAATAATAATAATCATAATAATAATAAGTACCGAGTCTCTCCTGAAGAGTTCGTTCTGATCTCGTTGTTGAATCTTCTCGGCGGCTCGCTGAAGGTACGTGACGACACCGTGTTTTTAAGTACACATAAAGTACACGTACCCAAGTACAGCTGTGGGGTACTTTGTACCGCTTTGAGGTACTTCTACTGCAAACTTTTACACTTTGAGCTGCACCGACGATGTGAGTAAAGTACTAATACACCGACTCACAAGTGGGAAGTACCTGTAAGTACTCAAGTACTACTTAAGTACGACGTTGAGGTACTTATACTCGAGTGTTTCCATTTCCTGCTACATTAAATCTCAGAGTAAATACAGCTTTATTTACTTTACAGATTATTAATCAGCTAGTACATGATGTATTGATATTGTTTAAGGTACACAGCAGTATATAAAGTACCTGCAACATTCATCAATGAGTATAATGTATTAATACACATTATTCTGTATCATGATTATTTTTAACTTTTGGTACTTTAAGTATATTATTGTGCACGACCTGCAACACAATATTTCTACACTGTGATAGTAATACTTTTACTTACTGAGTACTTCTTCCACCACTGCCAGCAAAATACTCCTTCACAAGTACTTCATTTCAGATATTAAAATATAAATAAAAAGATGTACAAGCAGCTGAATCTCAGATTATATTACTATACACGCACACAGTTATTATTGTAATACATTATTATTGTATTATTATTAGATCAATACTATTCGATTATTATATTAATATTATTGTATTAATATTGTTTTAATATTATTACATCATTCAACCATTATGATTTCATAATTATTTTATTGTTTTTATGATTACATTGTTTTTTTTATTATTTATTTATTATTATTATTATTATTTATTATTATTATTTATTTATTATTATTATTATTATTATTATTTATTATTATTATTATTATTATTATTTATTTTTATTATAATTATTATTTATTATTATTATATTACTATATATTCACACACAGCTGCTGCCTCACATTCAAACTGTTGAAGTGAAACGTGTTTATTGTTGATTATTGATTATTGATTCATATTTAATTCATCGTGTAAATGAAACGTCTTCAGGTTTTGATGGACGGTTAAATCAAACTGACCGTTATTGATTCTTCAGCGATCGTGATGTTCATGAAACTCTTTCATCTTTATGGAGCAGAGCGTCTCTAATTCATCTGCAGATCAGAACAACTCATTATGAATGTGTTATGAACAGACACCTTTAATAAGGAAACATGTAAACAGACGTGTGCTAGTTTCTTCTTCTTCATTGTTCATGAGTCATAGAGCAGCATGCTGAGGTGATGTCGTTAAATGGAGTAAATTAGATTCAAAGACACATTTTAAAGCTGAAGTCACTCCTTCGCTCTGTTTGATGTTGTTTCAGGCTTAAACAGTTAAACTCTGCAGAATGACAGCATGTCTCTGCCTCTGCTTCACTTCCTGTTTTAAATTTAGGCCTGACTCTCAGAGGCTTCATCGCTTCCTCTTCTGTGTTCTTAACAAGAAGACGCTCACTAACAGCTCACTTTCATTTGAGTTTGGCTTCAGACTTTTACCCTGACAGGAAGCTCATGTTGTTCACACCAGAGCTCAGTTTGTTGATGAAGGGCTGGACGTGAAGTTTACGTTTGGACCAACAGACCAGTTCAAAGCGTCTCAATGTGTTCTGCTCACATTCACAGTTCAGTCTGTAATAACACTGTAATAACACGTAGTGGTTCAGTTTATTAAGTACAGCGTGTTGTGTTCTTGTGTCGATGTTTAGATGTTTAGATGTTTAGATGTTTCAGTTTAACTGAAGTGGAACACAAACTTCCACCTTCACTGGTTTCATTCACTCTTTTTCATCCAACGTTAAAACATTTCATTCCAAATGTTCCTGCAGATACTGAGCAACTATCTCCTCCTTCTTCTTCTCCTTCTTCTTCTTCTCCTTCTTCTTCTCCTTCTTCTTCTTCTTCTTCTTCTCCTTCTTCTTCTTCTTCTTCTTCTTCTCCTTCTTCTTCTCCTTCTTCTTCTTCTTCTTCTTCTTCTTCTCTTTCTCCTTCTTCTTCTTCTTCTCATCCCTCACTCCCTACCCTAGTGTTCTCATGTCTCCTTGCCTCCTCATCCCTCACTCCCTACCCTGGTGTTCTCATGTCTCCTTACCTCCTCCTCCCTCACTCCCTACCCTGGTGTTCTCATGTCTCCTTACCTCCTCCTCCCTCACTCACTACCCTGGTGTTCTCATGTCTCCTTACCTCCTCCTCCCTCTCTCACTACCCTGGTGTTCTCATGTCTCCTTACCTCCTCCTCCCTCACTCACTACCCTGGTGTTCTCATGTCTCCTTACCGCCTCCTCCCTCTCTCACTACCCTGGTGTTCTCATGTCTCCTTACCTCCTCCTCCCTCACTCACTACCCTGGTGTTCTCATGTCTCCTTACCTCCTCATCCCTCACTCCCTACCCTGGTGTTCTCATGTCTCCTTACCTCCTCCTCCCTCTCTCACTACCCTGGTGTTCTCATGTCTCCTTACCTCCTCCTCCCTCACTCACTACCCTGGTGTTCTCATGTCTCCTTACCTCCTCCCCCCTCACTCCCTAGCTGTCCGTGCTGGATCTGTCCTCGTTGTTTTAAAGCTTAATAAGTTGTTAGCATGACATCATCCAGCTATAAACCTGTCTGGTGCAGCTAGTAGAGAAACGTGCTGCTTCCCTTTAGCTCGTCTGCTGTGTGACTGGGAGGTCAGGCTGATCTGGGATCAGCTCTTTCACTGAAGTTTCTCCTCAAACGTCTCCTCTCAGACGGGTCTGTAGAGACGAGTCCTGATGAGGACGCTCAGGTTCAGGGTCAAAGCTGAGTCTGTTTGAGGCTGATTGTACGTCATAAATAAATAGTAAATATAGTAAACAAACAAATAAACATTTTTTAATGTACTTTTATGTTCATTTATTGACTCCGCTTTATGTTTCCAGATTCTTTTTTCTTATTATTTCACAGATTTATTCTTTATGACAACATGTAGTGTGTGAATGATTCTGAGCTTATTATTGAAGGAGAGAAGAAGAACAGCTGATGAGTCTTTCATCATGTTGATGTTTATATTGTTATTGGTTCACTGTGTGCTGCAGCAGCATGGGGAACCTGATCAAGGTGCTGACCAGAGACATCGACAACAACGGAGGCAACTTCTTCCTGGACTTTGAGAGTAAGACACACACACACACACACACACACACACACACACACACACACACACATTCTCTCACACACACACACACACACACACACTCTCGCACACACACTCACACTCACACACACACAGAGACACACTCTCACACACACACTCTCACACACACACACACACACTCACACTCACACTCACACACACACACACACACTCACACACACACACACTCACACTCACACACACACAGAGACACACTCTCACACACACACACACTCACACACACACACACTCACACACTCTCTCACACACACACACACGCACACTCTCTCACACACAGACACACTCTCACACACACACACACACACTCTCACACACACACACACACACTCTCACACACACACACACACGCAGACACACACACACACACGACACACACACACAGACAGACACACACACACACACTCTCACACACACACACACACACCCTCTCTCTTGTCTGACGTGTGTGTGTGTGTGTGTGTGTGTGTGTGTGTGTGTGTGCAGACGCTCAGCCCTCCCAGTCGGAGACGGCGGTGTGGGAGGAGGTGAACCAGACGCTGACGGAGGCTCGGCTCGTCCTGGAGGACCTGCAGACCTACAGAGGAGCGGGGGAGGAGATACGACAGGTGAGTACCTCTACTGCAGTACTTTAAGTACACATTTCAGGTACTTGTACTTTACTTGAGCATTTTCTACGACAGCTGGAGCTTCTTTATTGAGCGTGTGTGTGTGTGTGTGTGTGTGTGTGTGTGTGTGTTCAGGCCATCCAGAGTCCTGGGGTGGAGGGGGTGCAGGAGAAGGCCTGGTCCGCTGTGGTTCCTCTGGTCGGTAAACTGAAAACCTTCTACGAGTTCTCACAGAAGCTCGGTAAGAACCTCGAGAACGTCTCACTTCAGATAAACTTCTTGTTCTACTTCAGAGGACTCAAAGCTGCAGCAACATCTTCACTTCCTCTTTGTGATCAATTCATTTGATCAATCGACGCTCCTCTAGCGCCTCCTTCAGGACAAGCTCCACCACTGAGGAGGTGAACATGAAGCTCCTGAAGGAGGCGCAGAGGGATGGAAGTGATTCAGGAAGTGTTTCCTGTTTGAGACAAAAATATGATGTGATCTCTCCTCCCTCTCCCCCTTGTCTCCTCTCCTGTCTCCTCCCTCCCTCTCCTCCTCTCTCCCCTCCTGTCTCCTCCCTGTCTCCTCCCTCCTGTCTCCTCCCTCCTGTCTCCTCCCTGTCACCTCCCTCCTGTCTCCTCCTCCCTGTCTCCTCCCTCATGTCTCCTCCCTCCCTCCCTCCCTCCCCTCCTCTCTCCCCTCCTCTCTCCCCTCCTGTCTCCTCCCTGTCACCACCCTGTCACCTCCCTCCTGTCTCCTCCCTCCTGTCTCCTCCCTCCCTCCCCTCCTCTCTCCCCTCCTGTCTCCGCTCTGTCTCCCCTCCCTGTCTCCTCCCTCCTCCCTCCTCCCTGTCTCCTCCTCCTCTCCTCCCTGTCTCCCCTCCTGTCTCCTCCCTCTCCTCCCTGTCTCCCCTCCCCGTCTCCTCCCTCTCCTCCCTGTCTCCCCTCCTGTCTCCTCCCTCTCCTCCCTGTCTCCCCTCCCTCCCTCCTGTCTCCTCCTCCCTCTCCTCCCTGTCTCCCCTCCCCGTCTCCTCCCTCTCCTCCCTGTCTCCCCTCCTGTCTCCTCCCTCTCCTCCCTGTCTCCCCTCCCTCCCTCCTGTCTCCTCCTCCCTCTCCTCCCTGTCTCCCCTCCCTGTCTCCTCCCTCCTCCCTCTCCTCCCTCTCCTCCCTGTCTCCCCTCCCCGTCTCCTCCCTCTCCTCCCTGTCTCCCCTCCTGTCTCCTCCCTCTCCTCCCTGTCTCCCCTCCCTCCCTCCTGTCTCCTCCTCCCTCTCCTCCCTGTCTCCCCTCCCTGTCTCCTCCCTCCTCCCTCTCCTCCCTCTCCTCCCTGTCTCCTCCCTCCTCCCTCCCCTCCCTGTCTCCTCCCTCCTCCCTCTCCTCCCTCCCTCCTCCTCCTCTCCTCAGAGTCCAGTCTGCGGTGCCTCCTGGACGTGCTCACCAGCTCTGGTTTGAGTCCGACTCAGCATCTGGAGCAGAAACAGTCTCTGGCTCGTCAGTTCGCTCACATCCTTCACTTCACGCTGCGCTTCGACGAGCTCAAGGTCTGCTCACCTCCTCCTGCACCTCCTTCTCTACAACTCCTCCTCTTCTTTACCGCCTGTGTGTCCTGCACCTCCTGAACTTCCTCCATCTACTCTACCTCTTGCACCTCCTGCACCTCCTCTATAACTCCTTGTCTGTGTTCCAGATGACGAACCCGGCGATCCAGAATGACTTCAGCTATTACCGCCGAACCATCAGCCGCATGAGAATCAACAACCTTTCTGTGAGAGCACAATGAACAATGTCCTGGAAACAAAATATATATATATATAAAACAAACTGACGTGTTCAGAGGTTTATTTTTATTTTTACCCCCCCCCACCAGGGCAACGCAGGTAATGAGGTCAACAACGAGTTGGCCAATCGGATGTCTCTGTTCTACGCCAGCGCCACGCCGATGCTGAAGACACTGAGCGACGCCACGTCAAAGTTCGTCTCCGATGTGAGTCCAAAGATTCATATTTATGTTAATATTTATATTTAGATTTATGTTTATATTTATATTTATATTTATGTTTATATTTATGTTTATATTTATGTTTATATTTATGTTTATGTTTATATTCATGTTTATATTTATATTTATATTTGTTTATATTTATGTTTATATTTATATTTATGTTTATATTTATGTTTATGTTTATATTAATAGTTATGTTTATATTTAGGTTTATATTTATGTTTATGTTTATATTCATGTTTATATTTATATTTGTTTATATTTATGTTTATATTTATATTTATGTTTATGTTTATGTTTATATTTTAGTCATAATAATATTATCATGATTAATAATGTTTTGTTTATTATTTATTGTCATAGACATAGAGGTACATACATGAAGTTTGACTTCTGCATTTAACCGTCCTCAGCTGCTTTAAAGCGGTTTGGGACTCTTTGACATGCGGACAAGAGGAGTTGGGAATCGAACCGACAACCTTGTGGTCGATTTTAAATTCAAGATGAAGCCTAAAATCAACGCAGTGTTTTTGTTCTGCGTGTTGATGTTATTCTGTTATTCTGCTGCAGATGAGAAGCTGTGCAGTCAAATAAATAAAATAAACAAAATAAACAAAATAAACAAAATAAACATACATAAATAAATTAAATAAATTAAATAAATTAAATAAATTAAAAAGGACGACCTGCTCTACCCAATGAGCTACAACCTCCAAATAATATAAAAAATAAAAATCAATACCATGAAAAAGAGTAGGACACAGACCTCCAATGAGTGAGAAATGTATTAATTTAATGAAAACCGCTTCATATTAAAGGTGTCATCAGCGTGTTGTTTTCACAAAGCTCCAGCAGAGGGCGCCGTCACCACATTTATCGCTAAAGGAAAGTTAAAATACAAGTATTATTGTAATACTGTGTATATTATTATCAGAACTCCTTTAATTAATTATTCTTATATATTTTATTATTTTTTGACATTGGGACATTTATTTCAATGTGTTTGTTTCTGTATTTTATTTAATTATTTCATTTAAATTTGCATTATATTTTAAATGACAATCTTCACATTTTGATTTTATTGTATTGGCATTTCTGTTTATTATTATTATTATAATATTATTATAACAAGAAGTATAAGCAGTGGTGGAATGTAACAAAGTACATTTACTCAAAATACTGTGCATAAGTACAATTCTGCGGTACTTAGCATCTTATGCTACTTTATCCTATAAATAATATTAATATAATAATAATAATAATAAGAAATATTTATTACATTTATCTGACAACTTTAATTACTCTACAGATTAATATTTTACTTTTGATCGTGATGTGAAATGTGTCACAGATTAAATTACTCAAAGATATATAAAGTAGAATCAGCTTCTCCTGCAGCCGCTTCAACTGTAATAATGATAATAATGATAATAATGATAATAATGATAATGATAATAATAATAATGATAATAATAATAATGATAATAATAATGATAATAATAATAATGATAATAATAATAATGATAATAATAATGATAATAATAATAATGATAATGATAATAATAATAATCAAATCTCCAAAATATTAGATTATATCATATATTATTACATTTATATTATATTATTTAAACAAAGAGTACTTTTACATTTTTTACTTTTATTTAAATACTTTTTCTAATAACATGCAGTCGTGTTTGTTTATTTCTTGTGGTGATTGAATAAAACTTTATTGTCCTTCTGTTCAGAATCAAGACGTTCCGCTTGAAAACACGACCGACTGTCTGAGCACGATGGCCAGCGTTTGTAAAGTGATGCTGGAGACACCGTGAGTTCTGACGTGTTCCTAAACGCACCATCGCAGCCGCCTGCCTGCAGACATGAACCAACACTGTGTGTGTGTGTGTGTGTGTGCAGGGAGTATCGCAGTCGCTTCGCCAGTGAGGAGACGGTGTTGTTCTGCCTCCGTGTGATGGTCGGCGTCATCATCCTGTACGACCACGTTCACCCGGCCGGAGCCTTCGTTAAGACCTGCAATATAGACGTACGTCAGCAACACACACACACACACACATACACACACACACACACACACACACACACGTTTTGTCGTTCAAGGGCCGTCGGAAAGTTGAAAATCGGACAAACATTCAACACATCTGGAGATACGAGGTTTTTCATGAAGTAACTTCTATATAATAATAGTAATTGTTCTTGTTTTCAGATGAAAGGCTGCATCAGAGTGCTGAAGGAGCAGCCGCCCAGCAGTGTGGAGGGATTACTCAACGCTCTCAGGTCTGACTGTCCTCAAACGCACCACAGAAGTCACAAACATTATCTCCTCATGTCTGTTCTTTTACAGGCAGAATTCCTGATGGATGCTTTTATTGAGTTACCTTTAAACGTCCCTGCAGGTATACGACCAAACACCTGAACGACGAGGCGACGTCCAAGCAGATCAAAAACATGCTGCTGCCCAATTAACTCGATGCGTCCGGAGCGAAACAGGGAGACAAAAAGTGTTGTGGTCCAAATTTCAAAAAGAACTACTGAACAAACCTTTAGATAATATTTCTTTGTTTAACCTCAGATTTTTGTTTTTTTTAAACTTTTTTTATAAAGCTGTTTTTGTTTTGTTGTTTGTTGTTTGATCCAAGAAAAGATGTAAAATTGTTCTCGAGCTGCATTCACGTCTCTTCAGATTTACATCAAATACGGCTGTTTATTCCGACATCTTGTGGACGTTCAGAATATAGTTCACTTCTTCAGATTATAATTCACTTCTTCAGATTATAGTTCACTTCTTCAGAATATAGTTCACTTCTTCAGATTATAGTTCACTTCTTCAGATTGCTGTCGTTGGCCCATGCATTGACTGTGTTGGCAGTCCTGCTAGCGCCCCCTACAGGCTGCAGCGTTCATCACATTTTTCTATGACATGATGATTAACACCACGAAGAGACTCAGAGGTTTCACTTCATTCACTTTTGAAACGGAGCTACAAACAGTCCAGTGGTCGTCGACACTGTTCATAGCTTCAGCCGGTGTTCTGGTTTAACGAGTGCCCGTGTTAACTGGTGACTCTCAGCATGCTGGTACGAGAAACCACGGACGCATTCGGTTGAAAATCACCCGTTAAACTGGAACACACTGCTGCTCTGAATTCTGCAGATACTTGAGTCGATTCGGACAACCGAACACGGAACAACCAGACAATGCTGGTAACAGTTCAAATTCAACGTTTAAAGTTTCTAAGACAAAGATATAAATACGTTACTAATATTATTATATTTACAATGACAAGTAACCTGAAATTAAGTACTTAAGTATGAAGTATCCCCCATCTCATAACACCTCGTCGTACTTCTGCTGCTACTTTGGTGAAAGTAACGTAAAAGTGTTGTAACTTTCTAAAGAAAGTAACTCGTAATATGTAATAAATAACATTTGGACTCAATGCGGCCAACAGTTGAGGATAAACACGTGGAACTATGAGATCAAGTGATCAATATCTTCATGTTCAGCCACTAGTGGGTCAAAATGAACAACTTAACCAACAACTGACTGGAACCAGTTGAACATTTGTTCGTCTGGAGTGACGTGAATGCAGCTTTCCGCCAACCTTTTTCCAGAACTATTTTCAAGAAGCCAGGAACCTTGTTCTCGTTTAGTTCCTCGGGCCGCAGTTCCTACCTCAGATTTAGTCTCTGTGGCCGAGGTCGAACTTTTCAGTTTCACAGTTTTACTTATTAGTTAAAGCGAAGATCTTAAAGGTTTGAATACGGTTTATTCCAGTTTAACTTCATTGGTTCTTTGGGTAACGGTAGAACAAAAAGTCCGTTTATTTCACCTTTTTGTTTTCTCTTCCACATAAGTGTTTGTTTGTTGGACCCTAATTTCTATTTGCTCAACCAGAACTTCTGTTTTCTGCCAAAGAAAGAGCAATTAAATCATGAAAAAATATATTTTTGAATGTGAGTATTAATCTAGAAACCAAACAAAGGAATTTAGACTTTAGATCTTCACTCTCCTGCAGATGGACTGTCGCTTTAAAATACAAGACTCTTATAATCAAATATTAACATGCACTGCTGCAGCTCTCAAATACAACAAGTTTTATGAATCAATTACATTCTTAAATGAATTATGAGAAACAAGAAGGGAAAGATGAAATATATTTAAACCTGCGCCTGGAAAACGTTCCCTCTCGATGACCGATCAGCACGGTTGAACTCACTGATTTTATCTTCAACAGACGTTGAACAAAAATGTTTTTGTTTTACAAGAGAAAAGACTTTAAGCATGAAGACTGACTGGTTGGTTTCTGGTTAAACCTCGACCACCTCCGATGTTTCTATGGAAAGAATCTTTAACAATCCAAAACAACTAAACTCCTAAAAACCAATCAAGGACTTTTCAAATTGTCTCATTTCTGCATCTTGTTAGTAATTATCTCAAACACATTTCTGTTGATCTCAAACTTGATACGGTACGGTATAGACAAACAGTAGGAATTATTTACATATATATATATATATATATATATAAGCTAGATGGATAATATAGTTAACTCACTGGCTACTTTGGAATTAGCAGCGACAAGGAGAATCACTGTGACGGAGACGATGCGGTACGAATACGAGTCATGACTGGAAATCTTTTTTTATTATTTTGCTTTGTGTGTTAACGCCACAGCGTCAGGGATGATATGGCATTAATTGTTTTTAATGATGTTTGTGTTGGCCGAAAATAAAGATTTTACATTTTTAAAGAAAAATCTGATCCTCCTGTTTCTTTTTTCCCCATCAGTGTTTTCTAAAAGCTAAAATGAGAAGTTTACTGGACAGAGACATGTGACGACCTCATTATAATGAAGATAAAACAATAATGTTCATCTGTTTTCTATTGTTGATTGAGGAACAGTCGTTATTTTTAAATCCGTCTTTAGACTCATCGTTTCACTTCTGCTTTTCATGATTGTTTTTATTCTGTCTGGCGTTAATTCTGGTCATCATTGTTTTTTTTAAAGTGATCTATAAATACATGTACTGGGAATGTAACACACTGGATTTTAACTACTCTCCTGTGACACAAAATGTTTTTATTCTCACTGAGATGTTATCTGAGGTTACACCCACCCAACACGACCCGTTAGTAAATGTCCCGAGGCCTGCTGTTGGTTTGCAGCTGTGGGATTGGAAGCCTCTTCTGTAACGCCATAACACAGAAACCTTAACCTAACACCATGTCTGAATCCTCAAAAAGGCAGGAATGAGCATGTCCTCACAAACAGGGACTAATGGGTACGGTCCTCACGAAGATAGAACACAAACACACACACACATACATGCCTTAACCCCAACTCTTACCCAAATCTAAACCTAACTCAAACCTGAACCTTAAAACCAAGTCTCAACCCTCAAACAGGCCTTTGACGAAGTGAAGACTAAATGTCCTCACTTGGTGGGTTAAAAACTGTCAGTCCTCACTATGTAGCAAGTACAATAACACACACACACACAGATACATGGAATGTGTGACTTCCAGTCAGAGGTTTTTCCCGGGAATTAACTATCAAAGAATCTGAACACTGTGTGTGTGTGTGTGTGTGTGTGTGTGTGTGTGTGTGTGTTATTTGATAACCGCATTCCTATCAGTCACACAACAGAATCTGAGGACAAACAGATTTGTACAAACTACAAAACTAACAATTTAACAAAAATTTCAGCCTGATTTTAAACTTAGTTTGGGCAAATATATATACAGTATATATATTATATATATATTATATGTATACATATATACATATAATATATATACTGTATATATATTTATAAATTCTTGAGAAAATAAACGCATGATTAACTTTCTGCAGGTCAGAAAACGATATAAATCATCTAGTTTTAAGTGTGGGGGAGGGGCTGTATTTTTCATAAATGTATGTAAAGTGTGTTGAAGAAAAAACTAATGTCAGTATCAATGTTGAGTGTTTATACAAAACAAATATATATATATATATATAGAGCGGACGTCTGTAGTCACGGTTAGCAGTAAATGCTATCCAGTAGGACAGATAGTTCAGCCACCAGCAGAGCTACGAGTGAGAACACACAACGAGGGAACGAGTGAGAGACGTGTTGACCACATTTATGGATCATAATCTAGTGAACCTTTATGTGTAAGTGTTGATTTTAAAGTAAATTTGATGTGTGAGAGAGAGAGAGAGATAAAGACCTGCAGCGCTGTAACTAAGTCTGAAAAATAAAACTTCTAAAACTTTCCACTAAATGTGTGTTTGAGTTCATAGAGGAAGATTTTAGAGAAGATCTTAAGTATCAAACACGACCTTTCATTATTAAAGACTGCTTTATTACTCTGTCGTATTTTGTTTAACTAAGCAACCAATCTACTTCCTGTTTACACCGTCATGCGCATGCTCAGTGTACGTTAATAGTCACGTGATATTCGTTTTCTGGTGTGTTAGTCTGGACGGAGATCAATGCGAAAACGGTGCTGAAACGCCGTGTGGACGGAGAACGTTTTTGTTTGAAAACTCCGTTCACGTTTAGAATCGGAGTCGTGTGGATGTACTCTGAGCCTTGTCACACAAAGAGATCTTTCTGTGTTACTCTTGCCTGTCTCTGAGAATCTTCACACCTAAAGCTTCTCTGGTTGAACTCAACCCCACTCGAGTTACTTCCTCTTATCAAAGCAAAAGGCAGAGATACCCACATGCTCCTGTTACCACTCTCTTAGGTACACAATCATATGTCACACATGTGTAAGGCACATCAACTGAATCACAGTAGAAATGTACGAGCACAGCTACATGTTCTATCACAAGAGAGAAGATGAAGCAGGAACCTGACGAATAAAATCCTGACTCAGCCGTTATTTCCTCAAAGTCTTTCCAGCCTCCGTTTGTTCTGGTGACTCATCACGGACAGAAAATGACTGAAGAGAAAGAAACTTTAAACTTCTCCTCGCTCCTCTTTCAACAGACGAGTCAGGTCTCAGGAACGACTTCCTGCTGAACAACAGTTCATCATCATCATCGTCATCATCAGGGAAACAAGCTGCAGAGCAGCGACTCACTCTGCTGATGTTCTCTTTATTTATTCACGTATCCTGATGTATCAACGATCTGTAATAGTTCATTCTAGACTCAAACACTCACTGGAGCTCCTCATGAGGATTAATCCGCCGCTGAAAATAGTCCCCCAACAAAAGTCACTATAGTTGCTACAAATCCGTTTTTTTTGTCATTGTTGTTTCCGCAAAACGGCAAAAAATCTGTTTAATTTCGACGTTTCTGAACCAAAAATATAATTCATGAATCTGTTTCATTTCAGCCGAAGAAAGGAAAAGTGCCTCAACATAAACATAGGAAGATAAATGTTTATTCTCATCGTGACGTTTGAATCTTATCTTTATGATAAGTGTGTGTGTGGAGATTAGATGTCCGAGCTGTCTGATCCAGGAGCAAGGCCTCCTGGGAAACCTCAGGTGTGTCTCACCTGAGATCAGAGAGACAGGAAGCTGGGGGCGGGACTTCTCGCTTTAATCAAATATCTGCTGTAACTGTACGACGTCTCAGAGTAGACCTGATCCTCTATGTGAACCAGTCTCAGTGTAGTCCTGATCCTCTATATGAACCAGTCTCAGTGTAGTCCTGATCCTCTATATGAACCAGTCTCAGTGTAGACCTGATCCTCTATGTGAACCAGTCTCAGTGTAGTCCTGATCCTCTATATGAACCAGTCTCAGTGTAGACCTGATCCTCTATATGAACCAGTCTCAGTGTAGACCTGATCCTCTATATGAACCAGTCTCAGTGTAGACCTGATCCTCTATATGAACCAGTCTCAGTGTAGTCCTGATCCTCTATATGAACCAGTCTCAGTGTAGACCTGATCCTCTATATGAACCAGTCTCAGTGTAGACCTGATCCTCTATATGAACCAGTCTCAGTGTAGACCTGATCCTCTATATGAACCAGTCTCAGTGTAGACCTGATCCTCTATATGAACCAGTCTCAGTGTAGTCCTGATCCTCTATATGAACCAGTCTCAGTGTAGTCCTGATCCTCTATATGAACCAGTCTCAGTGTAGTCCTGATCCTCTATATGAACCAGTCTCAGTGTAGTCCTGATCCTCTATATGAACCAGTCTCAGTGTAGTCCTGATCCTCTATATGAACCAGTCTCAGTGTAGTCCTGATCCTCTATATGAACCAGTCTCAGTGTAGTCCATCGTTCTCTGGCATTTTTCACGTCCAACACAAAATCCACAACGTTTCCAACAAAATAAAAGCACATTTGTTTTTTGTCATGCTTTAATGAGGTCATGTGACGCTTCTAGCGCGATGAAAATGTGCTAAAAATAAAAATAAATTCCCTTTTATTTGGACTTCAGTTTCAGGTTATAACAAACCAAATATAGACGTTAACATAGTTAAATATTGCGTCATGAAACAGCCTGTTTCCTCTCTGTGGTCGTCCTACGGTGGCCTGCAGGGTTTGCTATCATCACCTGTGGCAGTTAAAAATAAACCTGAGTTTATTATCTCAGATCATCAGACAGCTGACTGACTCGCTCCACTTCCTGTCATCAACGTTAATACTCACAGAACACGACCTCGTTCTCTTCCTCTCGCTCTCCTTTCTAAAACATTTGGGTTCAAAGAAGTACTTTGATCTTTTACTGCAGTTAAAAAGTACTAATACCACGGTGTAGAAATACACCGATGCTGCATTCAAAATGTCAGTTAAAGTATAAAAGTATCAGCATCATGATATACTTAGTTAAAGTAGAAGTACTCGTATATTATGTCATGGTATTATCATTATTGAGGCTTTAATGTGTTCATCACTTTAAGCTCGTTTTAATGACTTTATATAATCTGGTGGTTTAATTTATAATATTACATCATTTATTAGTTGATTATATTTTCTATAAATAATTAATAAATAATAAATCGATTTATTGAATTTTGCCTATTTTGATAAAAACAACACAGAATCTCTGTCGCCCGAAACCAAAACAGCAAACGACAAAGGCTTACCTTTCACAATAAAAGGCCCAGACAGATAACATTCACAGGAGAATTATTTATTATTATTGTTATTTATTTTTATTGATGTTTAATGAACTGAACTGTCAGTATCATACACACACACACACACACACACACACACACGCACACACCTGATGCCCATATAAGGCGCTTCCTTGCTCCTGGTCCGATCGGGTCGATGCCAGCAGGAAGCAGGAAACCGCTCCTCTGTTTGACTGATATCGCCGCTCGGCATTGTGGGTAAACTATGAGCACACGTGGAGCCTTATCATCACTTTGAGTGGTTGTTGGTTCACCAGACGGCAGCTGTGTGATCAGATCACAAACTAACACCACTCTGCTTTTCTTCTCAGCCTGCTGCCATCCCATAATACACAGAATATATATACACATATATATATATATACTGTATATACACACAGAATGTATTCATAGTACACATTATTGTTTTAAAGGTGGTTGTACAGCAGAGAGAAGTCTGCACACTGATGGAATGAAACTCAGTACAAATATGAGGTACTTGTACTTTAGTTGAGTTTTTTTACTGTAACAGAGTATTTCTACAGTGTGGTATTAGTACTATTACTGTAACAGAGTATTTCTACAGTGTGGTATTAGTACTATTACTGTAACAGAGTATTTCTACAGTGTGGTATTAGTACTTTTACTGTGACAGAGTATTTCTACAGTGTGGTATTAGTACTATTACTGTGACAGAGTATTTCTACAGTGTGGTATTAGTACTGTGACAGAGTATTTCTACAGTGTGGTATTAGTACTATTACTGTAACAGAGTATTTCTACAGTGTGGTATTAGTACTTTTACTGTAACAGAGTATTTCTACAGTGTGGTATTAGTACTATTACTGTGACAGAGTATTTCTACAGTGTGGTATTAGTACTGTGACAGAGTATTTCTACAGTGTGGTATTAGTACTATTACTGTAACAGAGTATTTCTACAGTGTGGTATTAGTACTATTACTGTAACAGAGTATTTCTACAGTGTGGTATTAGTACTTTTACTGTAACAGAGTATTTCTACAGTGTGGTATTAGTACTATTACTGCAGTAACGGATGTGATCACTTCCTCCACGGATGCAGAGATGAAGTATTTGTATTAAACAAAGTTGACGTCTGTTGTCTGAGAAGTCTTCTGATGAACTGAATGTCAGTGAACGCAGCATGAAGCTTCTCTTAAAGGTCGGCTGAACTTCTTAGAAACACCAGATGAGTTTAAAGTTCAGGAAACAGTATTTTTAGCTGCTGTAGATGTACAAATATTTTACCTGACTTTCATTTTCTCTCTCGTCATGAAGGGAAAAAAACATCTTCAGTGATGCAGAAGAGTTTATTTATACAACTACATATATACACATAAGACATTTCAGTAACAACTGAAACGTGTAAATCTAAACAGGTCTAAAACCTTTATTTTGAAAAGACGGTTTTCATGTGACAAGTAGAAATGAAGGAAAAAGCAAGAAAAACAAATAACGTTTCCGTAAGAAATCATACGAACAGTTGTTTTAAGACGACGGTTGTTTTAAGATGACGGTTATAAGATGTCAGTTGTTATAAGACGTCAGTTGTTATAAGACGCGAGTTATAAGATGTCAGTTGTTCTAAGACGCCAGTTATAAGACGTCAGTTGTTCTAAGACGTCAGTTGTTATAAGATATCAGTTGGTCTAAGACGTCAGTTGTTATACGATGTCAGTTATTATACGATGTCAGTTGTTATAGGACGTCAGTTGTTATAAGACGTCAGTTGTTATAAGACGCCAGTTATAAGATGTCAGTTGTTATACGATGTCAGTTGTTATACGATGTCAGTTGTTATAGGACGTCAGTTGTTATAAGACGTCAGTTGTTATAAGACGCCAGTTATAAGATGTCAGTTGTTATAAGACGCCAGTTGTTATAAGACGTCAGTTCTTCTAAGACGTCGGTTATTCTAAGACGTCGGTTGTTCTAAGACGTCAGTTATTCTAAGACGTCGGTTGTGTTAAGACGTCAGTTGTGTTAAGACGTCAGTTGTTCTAAGACGTCGGTCGCTCTGAGCGTCTAATAAAGACGTGGATGTGTTTTTTTACGTTGGAGTCGGTCGAGTTAGTTTTCAGACGCAGAGGGCAAAGTTTCAGTCGGCTGCAGTCTGCACCGTCACCACTAGATGTCACTAAATCCCACTGGACCCTTTGAGCTGTTCTGAAACAAAGAGCTTCTGAAGAGGAGTTCACTGCTCTGTAAAAGTGATTTCACAGCACGGACACGGTTTAAAGACAACCTGACCTTTTGTTACGTAATCAATACCAAACGACTGGTGCGTTCAGGTGTCGCAGAAACACTTGAAACTGTGTGTTTGAAGAAGCTGAACGGTGAGCTGGAGCGTAGAGAGGGAAGTGAAGGGGAGACACCGATGACTCACACTTTACTCACTTTACCTCTGACACATTCACATTTTCCTATTTTAACAGCTCGTTCCTTTTTTTTTTGGGCCACAGATGTTTGTTTTCTTTGTTCTGTTTCGTTTCTGCCTCAAAGGGGAATTCCTCAGACTTCCTCCCACTGACACAGAAGACGTTGTTCTTCAGTCTTTTAGCATTTTTAATTCTCTGCATGTTGTTCTGCTGCAATTTTCAAACCGAAGAATCCGGCCTTTGTTTAAGACGTGCTTTCAGTTTTTAAACCCTGTTTTATATTTTCTATATTTAAATATATTTATATCTGCTCCTGTTTGACATGTTGTTTCCTACAATTTCTTTCACAATAAAAGCCTCCCAGTGGTTCATGAGTTTATTTACAGGAAGCTGCGTCTGATGTTACGATATTTAGGGGCTTGAATTAAAGAATCTCTCTTTCTAATATATCTAATAATTATATAATGAATAATTAACTCTCCTGATCCTAAGATAATAATAATGAATCTGAATTTAAAGGTTCTTCTTTTGGGCATTTCATAGTTTTCATATTCTGTTCAAAGCTCCACAAAAAAACAAGTAAGTGAACCTTTGAGTTGATGTTTTCCGCCCACGCTTAATTATTTTGTAACTTTTAAAAATAGTGTTTTATGAACTTAAAGTGCTTTTTTCTTCCAGTGTGGACACACATTAGTTATTTCCATCACACAGAGAGTGAGCTCTGTGGTCGGTGGTCTGCAGACAGAAAGTCTCACTTCCTGCTCGGCGTGGAGTCGGTGCAGGGGGGGGGGGGGGGGGGGGGGGGGGGGGTGATAAGGGGGAGACCATCATGGCGTCCCACGGGGGAGGCGAGGGGGAGTACAGAGTTTCTGACTCTGAGAACGTTTCCATAAATATCTCAGAATACAGAAAAAGGTTCAGTTTTTAACTCTTAGATCAGTGGTTCTCAGCTGGTCTGGCTGTGGGACCCACCAGCACCCCTTTATGACAAACCACGACCCGAAAGTTCAACTTATCAAATGTCTTTAATGAGAAGATGGAGCAGTTTGAACCTGAGCTGAACACGTTCCTCTGCAGTCGTAGTGTAGGAGCTCTCTGATAAGTTGTTCCTGTCAGTCCCCGTCCCACACGTTTCACGTAAACGAGTTAAACCGCTTTGTTTGTGTCGGTAGATTTGAACCACTTGCCTTAATTGGAGCTGTGGTCTGTTGTCTGATGTCATCCGTCATGTCTTCAATTTGTCTACTTAGTGTCATTTGACAGACGTATAGTTTTCAGTTTATCTGCTGCTGATTGATCCAACACGTCTCTCAACACGTCCACGGCTGCAGGTCAGGGAGACACTTGTGTGACGTCCTCCGGTCTTGAAGTCGTCTTCTAAAGTCCTCAACAGGTTTATCTTTGAGTGTTTCTTGTGCCAGAACCTCGCTGCACTAAACACACGGAGGTTTTTACCTCTTTTGTCCCCAATGTAAGAAGATCCATATTTCATGTAGTCTCAGTAGTCTCGTGTAGTCTCAGGTAGTCATGTAGTCTCATGTAGTCTCATGTAGTCTCGTGTAGTCTTGTGTAGCCTCGTGTAGCCTCGTGTGGTCTCGTGTAGCCTCATGTGGTCTCGTGTAGTCTCGTGTAGCCTCGTGTAGTCTCGTGTAGTCTCGTGTAGCCTCGTGTGGTCTCGTGTAGCCTCATGTGGTCTCGTGTAGCCTCGTGTAGTCTCGTGTGGTCTCGTGTGGCCTCGTGTGGCCTCGTGTGGTCTCGTGTAGTCTCGTGTAGTCTCGTGTAGTCTCATGTGGTCTCATGTAGTCTCATGTGGTCTCATGTAGTCTCATGTAGCCTCATGTAGTCTCATGTGGTCTCATGTAGTCTCATGTGGTCTCATGTAGTCTCATGTAGCCTCATGTAGTCTCATGTGGTCTCATGTAGTCTCATGTGGTCTCATGTAGTCTCATGTAGCCTCATGTGGTCTCATGTAGTCTCATGTGGTCTCATGTAGTCTCATGTAGCCTCATGTAGTCTCATGTGGTCTCATGTAGTCTCATGTGGTCTCATGTAGTCTCATGTGGTCTCATGTAGTCTCATGTGGTCTCATGTAGTCTCATGTGGTCTCATGTAGTCTCATGTAGCCTCATGTGGTCTCATGTAGTCTCATGTGGTCTCATGTAGTCTCATGTAGCCTCATGTAGTCTCATGTGGTCTCATGTAGTCTCATGTGGTCTCATGTAGTCTCATGTAGCCTCATGTGGTCTCATGTAGTCTCATGTGGTCTCATGTAGTCTCATGTAGCCTCATGTAGTCTCATGTGGTCTCATGTAGTCTCATGTGGTCTCATGTAGTCTCATGTGGTCTCATGTAGTCTCATGTGGTCTCATGTAGTCTCATGTAGCCTCATGTGGTCTCATGTAGTCTCATGTGGTCTCATGTAGTCTCATGTAGCCTCATGTAGTCTCATGTGGTCTCATGTAGTCTCATGTGGTCTCATGTGGTCTCATGTAGTCTCATGTGGTCTCATGTAGTCTCATGTAGTCTCATGTGGTCTCATGTAGTCTCATGTAGCCTCATGTAGTCTCATGTGGTCTCATGTAGTCTCATGTGGTCTCATGTAGTCTCATGTAGCCTCATGTAGTCTCATGTAGTCGCTGTCGTACTTGCGTTTCGCTCAATTAGCATGAAAACAACCTTTGGTGTTCTTCTACCTGTGGTGAGTGTGTGTGTGTCTATTAGCATTACGAGGCATTAACGGCAAATACTGTTGAGGAGTGAATAACTCCGCTGCATAAAAATCCCCTTCAAAATAAAAACAAAGGATTTATTTATTTTTTCAGGCAAACTGAAAACGGGTCCACCACCCACTTTTGGGTCGTGACCCACCAGTTGAGAATCACTGTCTTAGAGGACTGAATCCTGCTGCTTTGCTTCAAACATGATCAGTTTCAGGTATTCTGGCTGATCTCATGAAGCTCAACCTTCACCTGTTTCTCAGAGATCAACACGACGACGACGGTCTGCTGAGAGAGACTCAACGTAAACACACTCACACTGATGTCTGAAGGGCTTTTATTTTGAAAGTGGCTGGAGGTACTTCCTTTCGGGAAAAAATATATAAATATAAACTGTTAAAAAAAAAATTAAAGAATAAAAGAATAACAGCAAACGTATTGATTAAAAATCAACTGAAACAATAATAATAAAGTCTTGATCACTATGATCATTATCAGATAGATATTGAATAAATACAAACAAACAGTTTGACTGATTGTGAATTATGGTCTTTGTAGTTCTATTGTTTATGAATGAAATAGTTAATTACAGAAGATGTAAGTTGCAGTCTTGGTGTTCTGGAGTCAGTTTCTGACGTGATGAACGTGACATAATATAAACTAAACTACAGGAAACGTTAACGTAGAGTCCTCAGCTGCTCCAGTCTGTGTCTGAGCTCCTTCCTCCTCTTCCTCAGCTCCTCCTTCCTCGTCAGCAGCCTCCTCTCGTCCTCTCGGACCTCGTGGACGAACTGCGTCGCCTCCTTCAGGATCCACACTTTGGCGGCTCGGTGGTTGTCGGCGACCGTCGGGATCTGATCCCTGAGAGCGGAGAAGCTCCTCTTCAGCTCATTCCTGCGCTGCCTCTCCAGCACGTTGTGAGTCCGACGCTTGACCCGGTCGTCCTCTCCGTCGGGCCGAGGGTTAGAGCACCGCCGGCCTCCACCGCCGCCGCCGCCGCCGCCGCCGCTCTGCCTCAGCGCCGGGCTGCTGCTCTCCGGCTTTGACCGTTTCCCGGCGGGCTGCTGGGCGGCGTAGTCGTGCTGACGGATGTTTATGTGAGAACGTTTAAGGACCAACGACGAGGAAGAGGAAGAGGAGGAGGGGGAGGAAGAGGAGGAAGTCGCTCTGCTGCCGGCATCGGACCGCCGGGACGTCTTCCGCCTGTCCACCGTCACCACGTCGACCTCTTCTTCTTCCTTCTCACCCTCTTCTTCTTCTGGGGAAAAATAAAGAAAACATGGTGGAGTCACTAAAACTGTTATACTTCTACTGCTGCTCTGGTTGGACTACTAATAGTACTACTAGTACTACTAGTACTAGTAGTACTAGTAGTACTAGGAGGCATGGAAGAATTTAAAGATGTGTTTGAGGTATTTCATGGATTATCATGTATAAATGAATGGATTGTAACATATTAAAGACGTCCTGTAGATGTTTTCTCCTCCAGGGACACTTTGGGTTGTACTAAACCACAATGATCCTTTTCAAAATAAAAGCCTGCTCCCCCACCTGATTCGCTGCTGCTGAGCGGCGGTGAGTCCAGAAACAGTTCTGTCGCCTCCTTCTTCTCCGCCGCGGTCAACGGAAGCACCTCAGAGGGGTCGATGCAGTCCGTGGCCGAGTGGTGGAGGTCCTGCAGGTACAGGTTCACCTGAGAGCCGCCCGGCTGCTGGACACCAGGCGAGGAGGTGGAGGAGGAGTCCCGACGGGCCCGGAGCGAGGCCAGCCTCTCGGACACCACCTTCTCCAGCTCGGTGGCGGCGGCGAAGCTGCTGCTCCACATGCAGTCCTGGATGACGAAGGACTGGAGGAGGAGGAGGGCCGCGGAGGGGTCGTGGTCCTCCTCCAGGTGTTCGGACGCCTCCTCCAGGTGTTGGCCGTCGGACGGGGAGGGTCTCCGGCTCGGGGACACGGGGGGCGTCGGCAGCAGCTCAAACTTCTTCCACATGTCTTCTCCGGGTCCCGGCAGGTAGAAGTCCTCCACCTCCTCCTCGCCATCCAGGAAGAAGTAAGGCTGCACCGCGTCGTAGTCGTAGTTCCTGCTGGACGCGGTCAACACCGGCGGCATCGCGGCGGTCTGTGAGGAGACAGGACACCAGGTCAGGGTTTAGAAGTTAGACCAACAAAACCTCCTTCAACAAGGGATCAGATACACGATGAATATAAAGAATAAAACATGTAAGAATGAGGCTTCTCTGGTTTAAATCTGTGAAAGAATAAAAAAAAGTTTATAGAAAACACGTCCAAATATTACAAAAAATATGTCGAAATATTACAAAAAAACGCCAAAATATCACAATACATACGTCAAAATATTACAGAAAACACATGTTTAAAAATATAAAAAAAATATGTCAAAACATTACAAAAAAACGTCAAAATGTTACAAAAAATGTTACAAAACAATACGTCAAAATATTACAAAAATACGTCAAAATATTTAAAAAAATACGTCAAAATATTATATATGATAATATTATATATTATAATGTTATATTATATTACGTGTTGCTGCTCAGCCGCCAGTCTCCGCTTTTAAAACCTCTACCGTAATACACTGAAATCACCGTTTTAATGACCATCATTAACATACAGTGAGTGAGTTTGTATAAACTCACTGCAGTGTTCACTGCTGCGTGTCTTCAGGCTGGTTTTGTGTTAAATTCTGCCCGTTAGCTGCTGTTAAACTCACCGTTATGACTCCAGGTGAAGTGAAGAGTTAAAGGTGTTCGTGTTGTCGCCTCAGCGTCATCGCCGCTAACTGCTCTCGAGACATTTAATACTCCGGCTCGTGCCTTTTTTTCTCCTTTTTTCTCTCCATCCGCACACATGACAATTTTCGCGCCAAATGTGAGCTACGTAGTGAACTAAAACGACTCGTGAGCGTGTAAATGACAGCGTGAAAAACAATAAAGCACTTGTTCTGTTAGCAAGAGTCGATTTTATGAACATTTTGTGGGTAAAAGTAGCAAAGATATGTGTTAAATGTGGGAGCTGTTTTACTCCGCGGATGTGCAAGTGAAGCGGTGATGTAAGAGGGTGGTTCGGTTCTAACAGTAAATGATGCAGAGGCACGAAGTTCCGGGAACTCTCAGTCAGTGATGAGCTCACGAAAAAAAGAATAAAAAACGTAAAAAAAACAAAGATTAATGGAAATAATGTGATGGAATAAAATAATAAAACAGAAGAAAACCCATTAAGAAATAAAATACTTAATTATAATCAAAACACAATTAGGAAGGAAAAGAGACAAAAATGATGATCATCCATAATAATGAATCATTGAATTAATCAGTTAAACATATAATCCATGAGACCAATGACTTCTTCTGGCCTTCATACAAAGTCATCCTCTTTCAGTCACCTGTGTTTCTGTTATTGTGTCCACCCCCTGTACACCACAATTATAAAGCCGGTCATTCCATTATATCTGTTAAGTTCACTGTATTTTCACCTGTTCATCTCCATCACTGTATACATGCAAAAACACAACAACATGTAGATGAGTTTGATGTTGTAAAAGCTTTGATTCTCAGCGCTTTGCACCTCCTGCTGTCTCCTTTACACTCCTGTCCTCTGGTGGCTGCAAAGACTGCTTCAGTCTACAGGTCTTATTCTGCTGGTTCTTTAATGTATGTTTCCTCTCTTCTTATTTGTTGTTCCTTGTATGCAGTGTTGGAGGAAGTCTTTACTCCAGTAAACATAGTTTAAAAATAAACTCAGTTACAAGTAAAAGTCCTGCATTGAAAATGTTCCTTTAATCAAAAGTATATATAATCAGTCAAATCTGGAACCATCAAATGTTTTTACACGAAACATTATCATTTTCTGTCGATTGTACTATTGATTAATATACTAATAGATTCAGCTGTATTTGTTTAAACTTGTCATTAGAGAGATAAGCCCCTTTGAGTATGGGTATGACATTTTCGAGAAGAGGCCTCAAAATAGGGCTCAGTTTTAAGAGAAAATAAAAGACAGAAATCCAAACACAGATAACAGATGTACTCCCACAAACACAGAGTTAAACAACAGCAGAGACATGATGGACAGAGATCACCAAAGAGAAGAAGATGAAGAAGTTCTGAGAAAGTTCTGTCACAAGATAAAAGTTCTTCTCTAGAAAGATGTTTCAGTCTGTGAGTCCCTCAGGTTTCTATCAGAGCTGGTAGAAGTAGTGGTAGTATTTGTAGTAGTATTGTGTTAGTTGCAGTAGAAATAGTAACAGTAGTAACAACAGCACCAGCAGTGATACTTGTGACGTACTGCTGTGTGTTCGATGACGACCATCATCAGCATCATCTGGATACCCTGCTCTCCCTCTGACTGACCACAGGGTGGCGCTCCTTCTCCGTCATCTTTAATGTCTGCAGCAGCAGAGGCCTTCTCTTGCCTTCTCCATGACAGTCTCACCATCCGCCCGCCAGCCTCTGCAGTAGGACCACCAGTCTCACTCTGCACCTGCTACCCCTCAGGAGTCTTTCTACTGGAGACTCTGATCCGTTCTCAGGCAAACAGGCTGTTGACCTGTTCAGAACGCACTATATCTCAATATGTGGACGTCACATGTGTGAGTTTAAAACATTTAGACATATTTAAACTAGTAGATATAGCTGATGGAGCTATTATGAAAATTAAACTCCAACAAGACAAATCTCACAAGAGCCTTCCAAATGAAAACTTCTTTAATAATAAGCAGCGTTACAGAGGTTTCACACATGTCCTCATACAGTCTTTACCTTTTAAACATAAATATGAATATTACAACATAAATTCATCTTCGTCATCAGCTTCACTGTCCATCGACATGTTCATGACAGCTTCCCTCTCCTGAGCTCAACACGTTTCCTGTCTTTAACGGACGAACAGCACTGAAGCAGAGACACTGAACTCTGGAGCTTCATGAACAAACTGTTGGATTGTTCTCTGGGAGCGCTGCTGAGACTGAGGACTGAAACACCAACGAGTCTGTGGTTATGCAACATACTCTCATATAAAGGTTTATATGATATGTTATCTCACAAAGACATGATGACAGGTCTCCAGTGATGGTTTTAAAAACACATAAAATATCATCCAGATATCAAGAATATGACCTCAACAAATAAACTTTCTGAACAGACATGAAAAGACGAGACTCAACACTGAATCTCTTCATTTGAAGGATTCTTCTTTGTGTGTAGAGACCATGAGTCTGCTGTGAAGGAAGCCTGTTATCAGACAGCAGCCTGATGTTTCTGCAGCAGGGGCTGCTGGGAGGTGTGAGGACCTGTTAGAAACCACGTGGCCCTCGTCTGATCTCACAGCTCGTCCTCGTTGGTCCTCGGCTGCATCAGAGCTCCACTTCTCCTCAGGTTCACCAGAGGATACACCGCTGCACACAATGCTTTTCCTCCCAGCTGCTGCTCTGTGCTGTCTGTGTTCAGGTGAGTGTTTCCAGCCAATCGGGAGCCACCGAGCTCCACCTCTGACCAACACCGTCACGCTCACCTTCATCCACCTGTCTGTTTCTCTGCAGCGCTGGGTTCCATGGCAGCAGAGCTGGTTCAGGATGATTTAACGTTGACCAGGAGAGTTGGTGGGAAAGTCTCCTTCAGCTGTGGAGGAACTCACCAGTGTTACTCTGGTTTTGATTATACATTCTGGTACCAGAAGAGAGACAACGAAGCATTCACTAGGATTCTGCGTATTAGTAGGAGTTCTGGTAACATAGATAAAAACCGTTACAATCATCCTCAGAAAGATGATTTCTCAGCTGTGAATAAACAGAACGGCTATGAGTTGGAGATCCAGAACGTTAAACTCACTCATTCAGCCTCCTACTACTGCTCCTGTTATAAGAGAGCTGATCTCCACAGTGAGGAATGATTCCTGCAGCCTGAACAAAAACCAACAGATGAACAGATGTCAACCAGCGTTTGTGACAGGAAGAGAGCAGTAAACCACAGCTCAGGGTCACATGTTCTCCTCCATCAGCCACAAACACTCTGAACTGAGGGATTTAAGATTCATCAGATATTCCTGCAGCTCATTGTTGTTTCACACAGAGAGGACAAACTAGTGGCTCAGAGACACCAGGACGAAATAACTTCAAGAAATAACACAAATAAATGGGATAAAAAACATAAAGAATTATAAAAAGAAGAACAAAAGTATAAATATACATTAAAACACATAAAGCAGCTTCAGCACTTTGATGAAGATTAAACTCCTGCTGAAGGAATGAAGTCCGTCCCTCCTCTTCATGCTGATCTGCTCTGAATGCAAACACTTCCTGTGTCTCCTTCACAATAAAAGCTTCTCAGACACATTTCTTACATCCCATGTTGAAACAGATTTCATCAGATAAGTTTCTCTCCAGTAAATGAAACAACTGAATTCTTGTATTCCTGAGATTTGGTCAAAGTGTTTGTATGTAATGAAGGTTTTCTCTGTGAGGGACCTTTGGTTCAGTCTTTCCATCAACCACAACTCTGATCCACATCAAGAGAACTGTTGGCCTCACTTCTATCTACAGCGGACGTTCATGGTCCCCAGAGGATGAACCCTCATGTTTATACCAGTTTTAAGAGTCTGTTTAACTGTTAACAGAGAAATGTCTCATGAACATGTGACAGAATATTGATGAAGAAGATATTTAAGGGTTTGAAAACAAAGAATTATTAAAAGTCAAACCCTGTTTACAAACATCCAACACTGAGTCACTTTGAATCAATCGTTATATTTAAATGAGCAGCAAACCTTTTCAACCAATGATGTTAACTTTACCTTTAACATGTTTGAGCTTCTGCTGAACGTTCATATTTCAGTGTGAAGCCGTTAACTGTTGACAGGATTCGTCCTCAACAGAGGTTTCAGTTGTTCAGTGTTTGTGTGTGAACAGCAACTCTGGTAACAAAACAAGACTACAGAGCAACACACACTCTGTCACCAAGCGTCCTGTCATCTGATGCACAAACTGTCACGGGAGGTCAAGAGGAGGACCCAATAGCTAGACCACAGGAGACAGAATCTGGCGAAACAGATTTTATTTCACCAGGATTTTAAGGCGAGGATGTGTGGAGCCCGTGGTCCGACACAGGTGACCAAATCGACGGTGTGAGGTCCCGTGGTTCGACACCGGAGGCTGGCAGCTCAGCAAATAATCTACAACCGTAGTGGAGAGGAAGGAAGTTAGTCCAGGAACAAATCAACTGAGAACTTAAGGAACAGTGGTAAGACTACCGAGGCACAAGACAAAACGGACTGACAACCCAGGCCTGCAGGACCAGGGTTGATAAGCAGCCAGGCGGTGATTAGTGGAATCAGGATCAGCTGGTAACGATCCAGATTGTCCGCAGCTGAGTGCCAATCAGAGGTGTGGCCACGGAAATCATCTGGAGGAAGGTCCAAGAAAACAAACACCGAGCACATGACATACAATGTCAAGGAGAGGAGATTGGGGGGGAAACAGAGGTTAACACACAATGGTTCAGACAGGAATCCTGACACAAACGTCATCAATTAAAGTAATGGACAGTTTAAAAAGTCCCCCGATGATAGAAACCAGGAGCGTTTCTAGGATCCAAAGAAAGGGGGGCTTAGCCCCAAAGAGAGCGGCATGTTTGTGCACATGTTTGGGGCCCGTTTGGGGCCCGTTTGGGGCCCGTTGGGGCCGTGGATATTCATTGTTTCAGACAGTTCATAGATTGGTTCAATCACAAAGAGTGTGATTTTGCTCTGTAGTTCTGCTCGCATTCAGTATATGATAACACAAGAGACACAATTTCAGGGTCAGAGTGAAATTTGACAACACAAATATGAACTTTTCTCAAATAAAGAGAGAAATAATGTTCCTGCTTGTAAAGGAAAGACGGATAAACTAGCTTTCATATCCGCATCACTCCCAAATCCTGATTCTTAAAGGGACCGCACACAATGGATGGAGAATGGACCTGACGGTGTCAACTTCTGAGTTGTTGACTTGTTTTATTCGTCTCTCTCATCTGACTGGGCGGAGCTGCCACCTTATACCGGTACAACAGCGTTATGAGGGACACTAAGACATTTAGTTCCCACGAGCATTAACTGATTATAAACAACATTCTATAGGGACTGAAGCTATTGTTTCCAAATACTAGAGAGATATATTAATGCAAAGAATAGAGAGATGTTGATAGTTATTTCTTGTATTTCGAATTCGCTCGTTCACACTCTTGCTCACTGGAGACAGTTTCTAACTAAATAGCTAGCTAGCTAGCTTAGTGTTAACATAGCCCACTACAATATTCCCTTTCATTTGCGTCAAGTTAACCTAAATGTTAGCAGGTAACTATCGTTAACAACTACAGACACATTCTGTAACTAGCTGTACTTACAATTTCACTCCGTGCATCAGTTACTTTGAGCTAAAGTCGTTAATATAATCCTGGCTGTCGTTGACGAGAGACGTTACTTGGCAGAGTGAGAAAGCCAGAGCAGCAGCCTCCCCAGGGTCCTAGTGCCCGGGGATTATATCGTTCAGTATGATGATAGGCTGTTGGATTGTAATATGAAGGAGGAGAAAACATACAAACCAGAACGCACATATGTAGCATGTTAGAGTTATAAATAACTTGTCCATGTGAGAAACAATAGTTTAATTTAATGACATCACCAAAATAAAAAAAAGTTTTTTTTTAAAGCCAATAATGCCAAATTATTTGGGGGGCTGAAGAACATTTTAGGGAGGCTTCAGCCCCCCTACAATAGGCCAAACGACGCCCCTGATAGAAATGTACCAAAGTCAGCAGGATTCATCCTCTGGGGAACATGAACGTGTGAAGCAAGGATCCACGGAGACGCTCTGCTAGTGAGTCTAAAGGACATAAAAGAAGAGACAGTCGTGTTGATATGAAGGAATGAGAAACACATCATGGAGCTGAAATATGACTCTGGTTCATTATGTGGACTCGTTCAGCTCAGCAGCTTTTTGTATCACTCTGTTTCACTGTGGGAGGAAACTGGATCTATATCTTTGGCTCAGGAACTAAACTGTATGTAACAGGTAAGAAGACACATTTATCTCCTTCAGTTGTTTTATTGAACAGGTTGAAATGTGTTTGAATGACTTCCTGCTGCTTCAGGCTTCATGTTGGTGTTTTCATCATTAGTAGAGAAGTCTTGCTGCCGTGCAGCTGTTGTTACAGAAAACAGCTTCAATCTCACTGAACAACTCAAGTTATTCTTTATTTCTGCAGATTAAACTGATTCATGGAGAAAACGTGTGATATCGAAATGTATTAAAATAAACAGTATTTGATCCTCTCAGTTATTAAACACTAACCCAGAAACTATATTATATCAAAGTGAATGAACCTCAATGTACTTTAATATAGTTTTAACACTTAAACTCTATTATAGTCGTCATTATACATTCATATATATGAAAGTTAATTTTAGACGCTCGACATCATTTTAAATATATTTCAGTGAACACAGTTTGGGTAAATTAAATAAATGATTATATTGTATAATATTATATAATAGTGCATTATGTCATAATATATTTTATTGTGTATATAAAGTTTAAACTATTATAACAAATGACACATTGATGATTGATGTGTTGATTTGTTCCTTTAGTAATTAGAATAAAGTACGTGTTGGTAGAAAAAGTGAAATATTGAATTTTAGTGACAATATACAAAATAAACTATATTATATTACAATGAATTAAAGAAAAGTCAGTCAATGTATTTTCAAAGCGTTTAACTCTAAATATGTTGTATTTGTACTATAATGAATGAATACTGTTTAAATGGTCGTATCGGCCTCATGCATTAGTGTTTTAAATGAAGGTTCATCGGTCTGTTAGTGGAAGATATTTGTATACATGAAGGCAAACTGAATATGATATTACAATGAATAGAATATTCAATACATATTTATACTAATGAAACAGGATAATATATAAAGGTACACAGATATATATTTGTACCTCTCTGCACTTCTAGTATAAATAGTTTAGACGCTTAACGTCATTTCAAATACATTATATAATATAAGTGTATGTTGGTTATTATATATCATGTTAATTATTATATTATGTTATTTAGTTATACATCTTTCATATTTAGTTTCATATATTTACCTTTAATGTTTCCAAACATATCATTGTAGTTTTGTATAAAATTAAAATTGTTATGAAAAAGAGCAATTATTAAATAGAGTAAATAATATGGAGGTAAATATTATAGTTTATTGTAATAATGATTGAAATGATGATTGTATTTTGCGTGAAGACAAATCTTCAGTTCATAATAATGTTTGTTAACTTGTTGTGTGAATGTAAATCACATCATCATATTATATGTTTCCCTCTGATGATAAATAAGTTTAATCTTGTTTTAGTTTTTAACACATTTAATATTTCTGAACATATTGTAGTCGCGTACAAACGTTAGAATTTTAATGAGGAAAAACAACTATTGATGTATTTATAGGTTTATATTTTATATGTAAATTATTCCTCAGGGATGAAAATAATCATTTAATTTTATTACAGAACTAAAGATGTTCATCACATTTGACATTTCTGAACATGTAACTGTAATTGGTTCTAAAAGTAGAAATTATGATGAAACATTTTAAAAACACTATTTAGTGGTATATATATGAATTTAATCATCTTTTATTATTATTGTTTTATATATTGTATTCAAAATTAATTGAAGATGAATCCTGTAATCATATTTTATTATATTATATATTATATTATATTAAAATATATAATATTTTATTATATTATATTATATCATATTATATTATATTATATTATATGATATTATATTATATTATATGATATTATATTATATTATATTATATCATATTATATTATATTATATTATATTATATTATATCATATTATATTATATTATATTATATCGTATTATATTATATTATATTTTATTATATTATATCATATTATATTATATTATATCATGTTATATTATATTATATTATATCATATTACATTATATTATAATATATTATATTATATCATGTTATATTATATTATATTATATTATATTATATTGTATTATATTATATTGTATTATATTATATTATATTATATTATATCATGTTATATTATATTATATTATATTATATTATATCATGTTATATCATAGTATTAATGATAGTGAGTGCAGGTGAATACAGCCTCCTGTGTGGTGGACTATGTGCTGTATTGATGAGTCCTTTAGTGATCAGAGTTCATGTAGTTTCCAGGATCACACTGAAGACAGTGCAGCGCTGTGAGCTGCTGGTGACTGTGTGAATGTGTGTCTGTGCTGCTTGTTGCTGCTGTCAACCTTCAGATGAGCCGGTAGTGAAGCCCGTGGTGAGCGTGTACCCAGCAGCACCCAGAGCCCACCTGGAGGGGAAGAGCTCCCTGCTGTGTCTGGCCTCAGACATGTTTCCTCCTCTGGTCCAGTTCTCCTGGAAAAGACGAAAGGACAACGGTCCTCTGGAGGAGCTGCCCTCTGCTGAGGGAGAGCAGCTGGAGCTCAGAGAGTCCACACGCACCGCCGCCATCTTGCTGATCCATCAGCGGGAGAACAGCAGATATAAATACCGCTGCTCCGTCCATCACGAGGGGGGCAGAGTGGAGGCCCAAACAGAAGCAGGTAATGAAGCCTCAGTGACTGTTCAGCAGGGATTCAGCTTCATGTGGAGACGCTGCTGTCAAAGAGAGCAGAGGAGCAGAGGACTGATGCTCCTCACTCAACACATGTCACTCCTTTTCTGTTTCAGAGGTTTGTACTCCTCCAGCACCTCCTCTCCCGTCTCAGTACCAGGTGAAGCTGCTGTGCCTGCTGTACACAGGGCTGATAGTGAAGAGTCTGGTGTTCTGCTGTGGACTCTCTCTGCTGATGGTCCTCAGAAACAAGGGACCGTCCACCAACTGACTCATGCTGACTGACTGATTTCTGCCTTTTGTCTCCTTCAAATCTCATCAATTCTTCTCTTTCATCTCTTTGATCAGTGTTCACAAACATCAGTTATGATGTGATGGTTATAAAATGTATGTTTATATAAATACACAGCTGTTATCTACACGTCAGCAGCTGATGATCCACCAGGTTCAGAGGTTCAGTGCGGACGTGAAGCTCTACGCTGATGACACTGTTCTTCACACACAAGAACAAACAGGAATTCATCTCTTTGATCACAAATATCTGTTATGATGTGTTGAAGGTCAGTTTTTAAATATCTCTCTTCATAAAGTTATATACAGATGTCTTGAATACATAAGTACAATGTAAACACAAATATCTGTTATGAAGCCTTAATAGTTGATAAGTGATGATATCTTTGTTAGAGGATGGAGCTCTATGGATCAAAGGAATCAGATATATTTCATGACTTCATTAAACATCTCCGTATGAAGTTTGATCAGAAGATAACAGGTTCAGAGTTCCCTCTGCAACGTTCACTATGTTTATAAATGAAGCTTATTTCAAACATTATATTGAATATTTCTATTCATTTTCATGTTAAACTTTGTCTTTTGCTTTAATCTCTAATTTGACTGTTGATCACATTTATATAACATCTGTTTCATTAATAAAGTTCAGTTTTCTTATTCTTGGTTTTAATAGTAATATTTGTGTCGTTGTGTATTTGTTAATAAATGAAACAAAAACATCTAACTTGGGACTATTTTTTACTTTTATTTTCTGTATCAGAAAAACTGTAAATCATTTATTGAACATCTTTAATGTGGATTTTATTAAAGTATTAAAATATATTCATAGCTAGAAATGATCACCTGAATATTAAATCTGCTTTCTTGAGACGTTTTTAAATTTGTCTGCAGATTAACTTCACAGAATATTTAATTCTTTCTCTGTTAAATATATTTAGTCTAAAAGGACATAATTCATGTCTTCACATTTAAAACCGTATGAAATGAAACATAAAAACACAAACGCATGCTGTTTCTATAATATTCACTTCAGAACATGAAGGAGTTTATTTCAGTGTTCAGTCTCATTTATTCTAGTTTATTCTGTTTGTCGGGTTTAACTCACTGCAACAAACAACAGCTGAGTAATATTGAGCATGTTGTCAACATGCATTCATATTATTATTAATATTGTAATAATGAGAGGACAGCTCAGTCTCTGCTGATTCAGACTGTTTGATCAAGAAGACGTCTGAGGAGCTGAACCTCAACATGAATCTGTTCCCCGACCTCGGACCTCCAGACACAGAGGTCCACAGAGGACTTGTTGGCCCTCATCAACACCAGGCGCTGACTGTGAAGTTCTCCTCTGATGAAGCTGAACCCCGTGGACCAGACCTCCAGGTGGGTCTTCATCGTGGGTGTCTGGGTGGAGGACTCAGAGGAGCAAAGGCCTCCAGACACCAAGAGACCAGACGAAGAGCTGCAGAGAGGAAGAGGAGTTCATGAGAGTTTACAGCAGCAGATGAGAATCTGTTCTCTGTGGTTATTAGGAGCCAGAAACAAAATGTTCACAGCGAATCACCACTTCCTCTCTGCAGCAGACGGGCTGTGTGGGTTTCTGCTCTGCAGCCGTTCTCACATGAACAACACAGAGACAGTTACAACCCTCCACTCCGGTTAAAGGACCGTTCCAGGAACGTTCAGCGCTCAGCGCCTCAGCTCTGATCTGTGTTTAATCTGAGAGAGAAACACTTTAATCCTGAAATAAAGAAAGTGTCTTCGTACGTACTTTATGAGCTCACATTGATGCTAACAGAGTGTTCATAACACGGCTCTGTTCACAAACAGCAGCAGGCTAAATACAGCTGTTTGACTGATGAGTGGAAACAATAATTACATTATTAATAATGATAATAATTATAATTAGAACAACAATTAATGTTAGTACCATTAATTAAGATCATTGTAGAAAGAAGAGGCAGAATTATTATGCTGATATTGTATATTGATTTTATTTAACATTTTTACAAGATCAAATATAATTTTAGACAAAATGTTTATTTTTCAGCAAAAATAATATAAAATAAAAAATAATATAAATGTCCCAATGAATCATATATATATATAATATATTGTTTATAATAATGTTTAGTAATATACATCATTATATATTATAATACATTATATGTACCTGTATCATAATACTACGGTATGAAGTGTATTTCGACTAAAGTATAATTATTTCGTACGTCTGTTATCATTGATCAGATTAATAAAACAAACGGAAACAAACAAATCATCGATTCATCCTCAGAATAACATCTGTGTCTATGTGAAGCATGTTAGAGCCTCCATGTTATCACGTGAACATCGTACAACATGTTATCACGTGAACACGGTACAACATGTTATCACGTGAACATCGTACAACATGTTATCACGTGAACATCGTACAACATGTTATCACGTGAACATCGTACAACATGTCATCACGTGAACATCGTACAACATGTCATCACGTGAACATCGTACAACATGTTATCACGTGAACATCGTACAACATGTCATCATGTGAACATCGTACATGTCATCACGTGAACGTCGTACAACATGTTATCAGGTGAACATCGTACAACATGTTATCACGTGAACATCGTACAACATGTTATCACGTGAACATCGTACAACATGTTATCACGTGAACATCGTACAACATGTCATCATGTGAACATCGTACATGTCATCACGTGAACGTCGTACAACATGTCATCACGTGAACATCGTACAACATGTTATCACGTGAACATCGTACAACATGTTATCACGTGAACATCGTACAACATGTCATCATGTGAACATCGTACATGTCATCACGTGAACGTCGTACAACATGTTATCACGTGAACATCGTACAACATGTTATCACGTGAACATCGTACAACATGTTATCACGTGAACATCGTACAACATGTTATCACGTGAACATCGTACAACATGTTATCACGTGAACATCGTACAACATGTCATCATGTGAACATCGTACATGTCATCACGTGAACGTCGTACAACATGTTATCACGTGAACATCGTACAACATGTTATCACGTGAACATCGTACAACATGTTATCACGTGAACATTGTACAACATGTTATCACGTGAACATCGTACAACATGTTATCACGTGAACATCGTACAACATGTCATCACGTGAACATCGTACAACATGTCATCACGTGAACATCGTACAACATGTTATCACGTGAACATCGTACAACATGTTATCACGTGAACATCGTACAACATGTTATCACGTGAACATCGTACAACATGTCATCACGTGAACATCGTACAACATGTCATCACGTGAACATCGTACAACATGTCATCACGTGAACATCGTACAACATGTCATCACGTGAACATCGTACAACATGTTATCACGTGAACATCGTACAACATGTCATCACGTGAACATCGTACAACATGTTATCACGTGAACATCGTACAACATGTTATCACGTGAACATCGTACAACATGTCATCACGTGAACATCGTACAACATGTTATCACGTGAACATCGTACAACATGTCATCACGTGAACATCGTACAACATGTCATCACGTGAACATCGTACAACATGTTATCACGTGAACATGGTAAAACTTTTTAATTTGAGAGTGAATTACGTCATCATTACTTTGTGAACATGTTATTTTCTATAATGTATAACTTTTGTATTTTTCAGAACCATTTTGTTGATCTGCCTTGAAATGTTTTATAGATGTTTGCGTGTTATCATAAATACTTTCTATCTCATCCAGATGAAGCTGGAATAGTTCAGCATCATTGTTTCACCAACATTCAGACTCGACTGATGAAGCCGCCGTGTTCTTGTGTGTGAAGAACAGTGTCGTCAGCGTAGAGCTTCACGTCCACACTGAGACTCTGAACCTGGTGGATCATCAGCTGCTGACTTGTAGACAACAGCTGTGTGTGTATATCTGCTTCTCTTGGTTTAGCTTCGTTGTCCTTGTTGAGCTGTGTGCTTGAGTTCATCTCTTCCTGTACATGAGTTCTTGGCGCTGTGTGAAAATATATTCAGAGCTTCTTACAAACACAGTCAGAAGACTTGTAGGCGTCAACAAACACGGACAATCACGTAGATTATTGACTCTGAAGAATAAACAAGAATTAAACAAGACCGTTTATAAAACACTGTGGTTAACTGTTTATTGAGAATGTTACACTGAACCTGCAGCACTGTGAACAATGTATTAAAGAAACACAAGAACAGAAAAATACTTTAAAGAATAGATTATCTACCAGACTGGAAGGATTCAAATTCATTTTCCATTTTATACAATTTAAAGTAGAAATACGACAAAATGCCACAACACAGAATTACTTTTAGGAACCAAAAATTTTAGTAAAATGCTAAAGTGTGTGTGTGTGTGAGTGTGTGTGTGTATTCATACCTTTAGGATTATAATATCTAAACATGAAAACATACATTTTATAACCATCACATCATAACAGATATTTGTGAACACTGATCAAAGAGATGAAAGAGAAGAATTGATGAGATTTGAAGGAGAGAAAAGGCAGAAATCAGTCAGTCAGCATGTGTCAGTTGGTGGACGGTCCCTTGTTTCTGAGGACCATCAGCAGAGAGAGTCCACAGCAGAACACCAGACTCTTCACTATCAGCCCTGTGTACAGCAGGCACAGCAGCTTCACCTGGTACTGAGACGGGAGAGGAGGTGCTGGAGGAGGTGGAGGAGGAGATGGTGGAGGAGATGATGGAGGAGATGATGGAGGAGGAGGTGGTGGAGGAGATGATGGAGGAGATGATGGAGATGATGGAGGAGGCGCTGGAGATGATGATAGAGGAGTACAAACCTCTGAAACAGAAAAGGAGTGACATGTGTTGAGTGAGGAGCATCAGTCCTCTGCTCCTCTGCTCTCTTTGACAGCAGCGTCTCCACATGAAGCTGAATCCCTGCTGAACAGTCACTGAGGCTTCATTACCTGCTTCTGTTTGGGCCTCCACTCTGCCCCCCTCGTGATGGACGGAGCAGCGGTATTTATATCTGCTGTTCTCCCGCTGATGGATCAGCAAGATGGCGGCGGTGCGTGTGGACTCTCTGAGCTCCAGCTGCTCTCCCTCAGCAGAGGGCAGCTCCTCCAGAGGACCGTTGTCCTTTCGTCTTTTCCAGGAGAACTGGACCAGAGGAGGAAACATGTCTGAGGCCAGACACAGCAGGGAGCTCTTCCCCTCCAGGTGGGCTCTGGGTGCTGCTGGGTACACGCTCACCACGGGCTTCACTACCGGCTCATCTGAAGGTTGACAGCAGCAACAAGCAGCACAGACACACATTCACACAGTCACCAGCAGCTCACAGCGCTGCACTGTCTTCAGTGAGATCCTGGAAACTACATGAACTCTGATCACTAAAGGACTCATCAATACAGCACAGAGTCCACCACACAGGAGGCTGTATTCACCTGCACTCACTATCATTAATACTATAATATAACATGATATAACATGATATAATATAATATAATATAATATAATATAATATAATATAATATGATATAATATAATATAATATAATATAATATAATATAACATAATATAATATAACATAATATGATACAGTATAATATAATATAATATAATACAATATAATATAATATAATATAATATAATATAATATAATATAATATGATATGATATAATATAATATAATATAATATAATATAATATAATAAAATATAATATAATATAATATGATATAATATAATATAATATAATATAACATGATATAAAATAATATAATATAATATTATATTATATAATATTATATTATATTATATAACATAACATAACATAACATAATATAATATAACATAATATAATATAATATAACATGATATAAAATAATATAATATAATATAATATGATATAGTAGAATATATTTTAATATAATATCATATATAATATAATAAAATATGATTACAGGATTCATCTTCATTTAATTTGGAATACAAGATTAAATTCATATATATACCACTAAATAGTGTTTTTAAAATGTTTCATCATAATTTCAACTTTTAGAACCAATTACAGTTACATGTTCAGAAATGTCAAATGTGATGAACATCTTTAGTTCTGTAATAAAATTAAATGATTATTTTTATCCCTGAGGAATAATTTACATATAAAATATAAACCTATAAATACATCAATAGTTGTTTTTCCTCATTAAAATTCTAACGTTTGTACGCGACTACAATATGTTCAGAAATGTTAAATGTGTTAAAAACTAAAACAAGATTAAACTTATTTATCATCAGAGGGAAACATATAATATGATGATGTGATTTACATTCACACAACAAGTTAACAAACATTATTATGAACTGAAGATTTGTCTTCACGCAAAATACAATCATCATTTCAATCATTACAATAAACTATAATATTTACCTCCATATTATTTACTCTATTTAATAATTGCTCTTTTTCATAACGATTATAATTTCAAACAAAACTACAATGATATGTTTGGAAACATTAAAGGTAAATATATGAAATTAAATATAAAAGATGTATAACTAAATAACATAATATAATAATTAACATGATATATAATAACCAACATACACTTATATTATATAATATATTTGAAATGACGTTAAGCATCTAAACTATTTATACTAGAAGTGCAGAGAGGTACAAATATATATCTGTGTACCTTTATATATTATCCTGTTTCATTAGTATAAATATGTATTGAATATTTTATTCATTGTAATATCATATTCAGTTTGCCTTCATGTATACAAATATCTTCCACTAACAGACCGATGAACCTTCATTTAAAACACTAATGCATGAGGCCGATACGACCATTTAAACAGTATTCATTCATTATAGTACAAATACAACATATCTAGAGTTATACGCTTTGAAAATACATTGACTGACTTTTCTTTAATTCATTGTAATATAATATAGTTTATTTTGTATATTGTCACTAAAATTCAATATTTCACTTTTTCTACCAACACGTACTTTATTCTAATTACTAAAGGAACAAATCAACACATCAATCATTAATGTGTCATTTGTTATAATAGTTTAAACTTTATATACACACTATAATATATTATGATATAATGCACTATTATATAATATTATACAATATAATCATTTATTTAATTTATCCAAACTGTGTTCACTGAAATATATTTAAAATGATGTCGAGCGTCTAAAATTAACTTTCATATATATGAATGTATAATGACTATAATAGAGTTTAAGTGTTAAAACTATATTAAAGTACATTGAGGTTCATTCACTTTGATATAATATAGTTTCTGGGTTAGTGTTTAATAACTGAGAGGATCAAATACTGTTTATTTTAATACATTTCGATATCACATGTTTCTCCATGAATCAGTTTAATCTGCAGAAATAAAGAATAACTTGAGTTGTTCAGTGAGATTGAAGCAGTTTTCTGTAACAACAGCTGCACGGCAGCAAGACTTCTCTACTAATGATGAAAACACCAACATGAAGCCTGAAGCAGCAGGAAGTCATTCAAACACATTTCAACCTGTTCAATAAAACAACTGAAGGAGATAAATGTGTCTTCTTACCTGTTACATACAGTTTAGTTCCTGAGCCAAAGATATAGATCCAGTTTCCTCCCACAGTGAAACAGAGTGATACAAAAAGCTGCTGAGCTGAACGAGTCCACATAATGAACCAGAGTCATATTTCAGCTCCATGATGTGTTTCTCATTCCTTCATATCAACACGACTGTCTCTTCTTTTATGTCCTTTAGACTCACGAGCAGAGCGTCTCCGTGGATCCTTGCTTCACACGTTCATGTTCCCCAGAGGATGAATCCTGCTGACTTTGGTACGTTTCTATCAGGGGCGTCGTTTGGCCTATTGTAGGGGGGCTGAAGCCTCCCTACAATGTTCTTCAGCCCCCCAAATAATTTGGCATTATTTAAAAAAAAAAAAAAAATCTTTTTTAACATTTTTATTTTGGTGATGTCATTAAATTAAACTATTGTTTCTCACATGGACAAGTTATTTATAACTCTAACATGCTACATATGTGCGTTCTGGTTTGTATGTTTTCTCCTCCTTCATATTACAATCCAACAGCCTATCATCATACTGAACGATATAATCCCCGGGCACTAGGACCCTGGGGAGGCTGCTGCGCTGGCTTTCTCACTCTGCCAAGTAACGTCTCTCGTCAACGACTGCCAGGATTATATTAACGACTTTAGCTCAAAGTAAATGATGCACGGAGTGAAATTGTAAGTACAGCTAGTTACAGAATGTGTCTGTAGTTGTTAACGATAGTTACCTGCTAACATTTAGGTTAACTTGAGGCAAATGAAAGGGAATATTGTAGTGGGCTATGTTAACACTAAGCTAGCTAGCTAGCTAGCTATTTTGTTAGAAACTGTCTCCAGTGAGCAAGAGTGTGAGCGAGCGAATTCGAAATACAAGAAATAACTATCAACATCTCTCTATTCTTTGCATTAATATATCTCTCTAGTATTTGGAAACAATAGCATCAGTCCCTATAGAATGTTGTTGATAATCAGTTAATGCTCGTGGAAACTAAATGTCTTAGTGTCCCTCATAACGCTGTTGTACCGCTATAAGGTGGCAGCTCCGCCCAGTCAGATGAGAGAGACGAATAAAACAAGTCAACAACTCAGAAGTTGACACCGTCAGGTCCATTCTCCATCCATTGTGTGCGGTCCCTTTAAGAATCAGGATTTGGGAGTGACGCGGATATGAAAGCTAGTTTATCCGTCTTTCCTTTACAAGCAGGAACATTATTTCTCTCTTTATTTGAGAAAAGTTCATATTTGTGTTGTCAAATTTCACTCTGACCCTGAAATTCTGTCTCTTGTGTTATCATATACTGAATGCAAGCAGAACTACAGAGCAAAATCACACTCTTTGTGATTGAACCAATCTATGAACTGTCTGAAACAATGAATATCCACGGCCCCAACGGGCCCCAAACGGGCCCCAAACGGGCCCCAAACGGGCCCCAAACATGCCGCTCTCTTTGGGGCTAAGCCCCCCTTTCTTTGGATCCTAGAAACGCTCCTGGTTTCTATCATCGGGGGACTTTTTAAACTGTCCATTACTTTGATTGATGACGTTTGTGCATCAGATGACAGGACGCTTGGTGACAGAGTGTGTGTTGCTCTGTAGTCTTGTTTTGTTGCCAGAGTTGCTGTTCACACACAAACACTGAACAACTGAAACCTCTGTTGAGGACGAATCCTGTCAACAGTTAGCGGCTTCACACTGAAATATGAATGTTCAGCAGAAGCTCAAACATGTTAAAGGTAAAGTTAACTATATCTGATGAAATCTGTTTCAACATGGGATGTAAGAAATATGTCTGAGAAGCTTTTATTGTGAAGGAGACACAGGAAGTGTTTGCATTCAGAGCAGATCAGCATGAAGAGGAGGGACGGACTTCATTCCTTCAGCAGGAGTTTAATCTTCATCAAAGTGCTGAAGCTGCTTTATGTGTTTTAATGTATATTTATACTTTTGTTCTTCTTTTTATAATTCTTTATGTTTTTTATCCCATTTATTTGTGTTATTTCTTGAAGTTATTTCGTCCTTGTGTCTCTGAGCCACTAGTTTGTCCTCTCTGTGTGAAACAACAATGAGCTGCAGGAATATCTGATGAATGAATAAATATGAAGTCGATGAATCTTAAATCCCTCAGTTCAGAGTGTTTGTGGCTGATGGAGGAGAACATGTGACCCTGAGCTGTGGTTTACTGCTCTCTTCCTGTCACAAACGCTGGTTGACATCTGTTCATCTGTTGGTTTTTGTTCAGGCTGCAGGAATCATTCCTCACTGTGGAGATCAGCTCTCACACAGGAGCAGTAGTAGGAGGCTGAATGAGTGAGTTTAACGTTCTGGATCTCCAACTCATAGCCGTTCTGTTTATTCACAGCTGAGAAATCATCTTTCTGAGGATGATTGTATCTGTTTTTATCTTTGTCACCAGAACTCCTACTAATATAAAGAATCCTAGTGAATGCTTCGTTGTCTCTCTTCTGGTACCAGAATATATAATCAAAACCAGAGTAACACTGGTGAGTTCCTCCACAGCTGAAGGAGACTTTCCCACCAACTCTCCTGGTCAACGTTAAATCATCCTGAACCAGCTCTGCTGCCATGGAACCCAGCGCTGCAGAGAAACAGACAGGTGGATGAAGGTGAGCGTGACGGTGTTGGTCAGAGGTGGAGCTCGGTGGCTCCCGATTGGCTGGAAACACTCACCTGAACACAGACAGCACAGAGCAGCAGCTGGGAGGAAAAGCATTGTGTGCAGCGGTGTATCCTCTGGTGAACCTGAGGAGAAGTGGAGCTCTGATGCAGCCGAGGACCAACGAGGACGAGCTGTGAGATCAGACGAGGGCCACGTGGTTTCTAACAGGTCCTCACACCTCCCAGCAGCCCCTGCTGCAGAAACATCAGGCTGAAGAGGATTCTTGTGTCATAATCAGTAAATTCCACAACTGTGGACATTTTAATTTGATTATAAAAAATGATGTCTCTATGTTTGACAGTAAGGTAAACTATTTGCTTTTAAATATGAGAGTGTCTGAAGAATATATCTGAAAAATATAAGATATATCTGGGAGATTTTACCTGCATTTCATGTATTTAAACAATTGTTTATTTTTTAGATATTTATATATATATAAATGAACCAATACATTCTGAATATATATGATTTATGAGATTATTTCCAATGAAAAACACTTTATACACATTTTCTTATTAATAATAATATAAATAATATTATCAATATATATATTATAATTAATCTCTTTTATTTTGAAGGCTCTTGTGAGATTTGTCTCTCAAAGTAAATCTTGATGTGTTGAACTGGTTCACACTCAGGTGAAGTCTAGAGAACCAGCAGCTCCTCAGTGTCTCCATGAACATCTGGTGGAAGCGTCACCACATGGTGCAGCTGTGTGACAGCAGCACGGCTGTGTGACAGACTTCAAACTAAACTTCGTCACATGGTGGATTTCTGCTGCTGCAGACGTTAAAGATGACGGAGAAGGAGCGCCACCCTGTGGTCAGTCAGAGGGAGAGCAGGGTATCCAGATGATGCTGATGATGGTCGTCATCAAACACACAGCAGTACGTCACAAGTATCACTGCTGGTACTGTTGTTACTACTGTTACTATTTCTACTGCAACTAACACAATACTACTACAAATACTACCACTACTTCTACCAGCTCTGATAGAAACCTGAGGGACTCACAGACTGAAACATCTTTCTAGAGAAGAACTTTTATCTTGTGACAGAACTTTCTCAGAACTTCTTCATCTCCTTCTCTTTGGTGATCTCTGTCCATCATGTCTCTGCTGTTGTTTACCTCTGTGTTTGTGGGAGTACATCTGTTATCTGTGTTTGTGTGTTTTATTTTGTCTTGGCTCTATCCTACTTTCTCTAAACTGCTGTACAAATATAGTTATATTGACTTGACAAATACTACAACTACATATACTGCTGCCCCTGCTACAATACTTCAAATACTACTAATACTAGGATACAACTGATAACTGATCCTACAAATACAACGTATACTGGTATTACTACTACATATTCCATATCTGTGCTTGTGGTTGTTAATAATAACAGTTATAACAGTTGTATTGGGTGAAACTGGTATTTCTAGTTATTGTTCTACATTCAGGCTACATGTTCACACGTCCAGTCATCTTCAGACCACATGGCGTCACGGTGACGATCCTCACATGGAGAATGAGCTCACACACGTGTGTCATTGGTCATTAATTAGTATCAGTGTACACCCAGAGAGACACTGTATTTGACTCATGTAGTCTTATTGCAGGGGGCGGGATGATCTCCTGTCCCTTGTGACAGCAGAGCTGGATAAGAAGTACAAGTATCTCACATTTGTACTTCAACACAATACTTCAGTCAATGTATGAGTATCATCGCACCACCGGTACCGAGTCAGCGCGTGTCTGTTTAGTCCTTCAGGTAAAGAAGAAGAACCGAACTGACAGATGACGGAATGCAGTCTGTAGACCGTCTCTCTCTCTCCTGGTTCCAGGTCCAGACAGGAACACGAACAAAGTCTTGATATTAATCATACAAACTACACAACACCACACAACTACACGATCACGCGCAGCCCCAAATATATATACTTTTATTACATTTTAGCTCTCAAATATTTAAGATACTTCTGGAAACAATCCGTCCAATGCGCACAAACCGCCATGACTCTGCCGTGTTGACAACAAAACGTCGCTGCGGCGTGTTGCATTCTGGTAAATGTAGTCAATCGAGCGTTTTTGTTGCCGTTTGTGAATCCTTTAACAACGTCTTCACGTTAACTTAAAGATGTCTTCCCTCGTGTTAGAGTCATATGGACTCAAAGACAAATAAAACAAGTGGTCATTCTGCTTCTGGTGTGTAGATATTAAACACAGACTACACAGCAGAACTACAAGTCCCACAAATCTTGACGTCATGACGTAGTCACGTTTAGCAAACGGTCAGTTGCTAAAGCAGAAAAACAGCCGCTTCCGTGTTGTTTCTTGTGTGTTTTTCGGGTGAATAACTGTCGGTAAGCGTCGCCGGAGGTCGACTGTCATGATTGAGTGAAGCTGACGCTCATGTTCGGCTTCTCTTCTTCTTCTTCCCGCCATGTCGCTGCTGCAGAGCTCCAAGAAGAGAGACAAGCGTGTGTTGTCCGGTACCTGTCCGGACCCGAAATGCCAGGCGAGGCTGTTCTTCCCGGCTCACGGCTCCGTCAGCATCGAGTGCACGGAGTGCGGCCAGCGGCACGAGCAGAAGAACCTGTTAACCGTGGAGGAGGTGACCGACCCGGACGTCGTGCTCCACAACCTGCTCAGAAACGCCCTGCTGGGCGTCACGGGGGCCCCTAAGAAAGGCACGGAGCTGGTGAAGGTGATGGGTCTGTCCAACTACCACTGCAAGCTGCTGTCCCCGGTGCTCACCAGGTACGGCATGGACAAGCAGACCGGCAAGGCCAAGCTGCTGAGGGACATGAACCAGGGCGAGATGTTCGACTGCTCGCTCCTGGGGGACCGGGCGTTCCTGATTGAGCCGGACCACGTCTCCACCATGGGCTACGGCAAGGACCGGTCGGGCAGCCTCATATACCTCCACGACACCCTGGAGGAGGTGAAGAAGGCCAACGGCAGCGGGGAATGTCTCATCCCGGTCCACGTGGACGGAGACGGGCACTGTCTGGTCCACGCCGTGTCCAGAGCGCTGGTGGGCCGAGAACTGTTCTGGCACGCCCTGAGGGAGAACCTGAAACAGAACTTCAAGCAGAACCTGGACTGCTACAAGGCCCTCTTTCAGGACTTTATCGACGCCGCCGAGTGGGAGGACATCATCAACGAGTGCGACCCCCTGTTCATCCCGCCCGAGGGCGTCCCGCTCGGACTGCGCAACATCCACATATTTGGTTTGGCCAACGTCCTCCACCGACCCATAATCCTGCTGGACTCCCTGAGCGGGATGAGGAGCTCTGGGGATTACTCGGCCACCTTCCTGCCGGGCCTGGTGGCCGAGGAGCAGTGCCGGGGGAAAGACGGGAAGCTCAACAAGCCCATCTGCATCGCGTGGAGCAGCTCGGGCAGGAACCACTACATCCCTCTGGTGGGAATCAAGAACACCGTGCTGCCCAAGCTGCCGGCCCGCCTGCTGCCGAAGGCCTGGGGAGTCCCTCAGGAGCTCATCAGGAAGTACATCAAGCTGGAACCGGACGGGAGCTGCGTGATCGGCGGCGACCGCAGCCTGCAGGACAAGTACCTGATGCGGCTGGTCAATGCCATGGAGGAGGTGTTCATGGAGAAGCACAGCATCCACCCGTCGCTGGTGGCCGACGTGCACCAGTACGTCTACAGGCGCACCGGCGTGATCGGCATCCAGCCCGAGGAGGTGACCGAGGCGGCGAAGAAGTCGGTGACGGAGAACCGGCTGCACCGCTGCCTGATCTGCGGCGCCCTCTCCGAGCTCCACGTCCCGCCGGAGTGGCTGGTTCCCGGCGGGAAGCTCTACAACTTGGCCAAGTCCACTCACGGCCAGCTGCGGCCGGACAAGAACTACAGCTTCCCCCTCAACAACGTGGTCTGCTCCTATGACCCCCAGAGGGACGTCCTGGCCCCGGATTATAAACTCAGCTCCCTCAACACCTGCAACTGGTGTCACGGCACGTCGGTGCGCCACATCCGCGGCAACGGGGTGGTGGTCTACCTGGACGGGGACCGAACCAACACCCGCTCCCAGGGCGGCAAGTGCGGGTGCGGCTTCAAGCATTACTGGGAGGAGAAGGAGTACGACAACCTCCCCGAGGCCTTCCCCATCACGCTGGAGTGGGGGGGGCGGGTGGTGAGAGAGACGGTGTACTGGTTCCAGTACGAGACCGAGCCGGCTTTGAACAGCAACGTGTACGACGTGGCCATGAAGCTGGTTACCAAGCACTTCCCGGGGGAGTTTGGCAGCGAGATCCTGGTGCAGAAGGTGGTGAACACCATCCTGCACCACACCGCCAAGAAGAACCCGGACGAGTACAACCCGGTGTCCATCGCCGGGGCTCACGCCCAGCGTCTCACCGACGCCCCGGAGACGCCGCCGGACAACACGCCACCCACTAAGATCATCCTGACCGGTCAGAAAGCCAAGACGCTCCACAAGGAGGAGCTGACGATGAGCCGGGCGGAGCGCAGCATCCAGCAGAGCATCAGCGAGCAGGCCTCCGTCACCCAGAAGAGGCGAACCGACAAGCTGAAGCAGGAGCAGAAGGGCCGGACGTCTTCCGCCGGCGGCTCACCGGAAACCTCCTCCTCCTCCTCCGCTCCGGCCACCCCGACCAAATCCTCCTCCCCGTCGTCCACCAAGGAGAAGAAGATCCGCGTGACCACCAGCGACGGCAGGCAGGCCATGCTGACCCTGCAGCTCCACACCACCTTCTCGGAGCTGCAGAGGAGCATCGCCGACCAGTTCGGCGTGCCGCCGGCGCAGCAGTGCATCCGCCACGGCTTCCCGCCCAAAGAGCTGCCCCCTCCGAGGGACGGCGAGGAGAACGAGCCGGCGGCGCTGCAGCACGGCGACCGGGTGACGGTGGAGATACTGAGGGCGCCCGAGGAGAAGGCGCCCGCCGCCTCCGGCTCGCACGCCGCGAAGAGCGAGGACGACGCCGCCGCCGTCGTCGTCGTGTCCGGCAGGACGAGCGGCCGCGAACTCCAGGACAGCATCGACCTGGAGATGTCCTCCCTCTGTCTCCTGGCAACCTTGATGGGTAAGAATGAAACTCCTCCTCATGACGCTTCTTCTTCACGGTTAGGTAAAGTCACATGACCACCGAGTCCATGTGACCACCGAGACCATGTGACCACCGAGACCATATGATCACCGAGACCATGTGACCACCGAGACCATGTGACCACCGAGACCATGTGACCACTGAGACCATGTGACCAACGAGACCATGTGACCACCGAGACCATGTGACCACCGAGTCCATGTGACCAACGAGACCATGTGACCACCGAGACCATGTGACCAACGAGACCATGTGACCACCGAGACCATGTGACCACAAGTCTTAGAACTAAGGATTGTTTCCATTATTGATTGTACTTTTCACCTAATCACTGAAACAAGAGGATAAGAAACAATGTATTTTAAAAACAGGCCGTAATATTTGAAATGTATATTTTCAATATATTGAATTTGTATTTAGTTTTATTTAAATTAACAGAAAATAACATTTCAATATTCATACAACATATTTTAATTAGTTATTCATGTAGTCTGTGTCACTTCTCATATAAATATGTTGCATTTCTTCCCGTTTATATTTCATATATTCTCCTTGACTGTCAACTTTCCAGCCGCTGTTCCTGTTTTTTGGGGAATGTTTAACGACTTACTCGCTGGAAGTAAATCTTCAGTGAAGTTCCCCCGATACGAACACCAGATCTCACATCACCTCAAGAAAACGTTGAACAGCGGCATCAGCTTTGTTTCCAGTGTCGCTTCATCTTCCCAGAGAGAGTGCGAGTGGTCAGCCTCCAGCGTTGTTGTTGTTCGCACTATTTTGAGTGACAGCAAAGATTTTGTCTGCACTTCCTGTGAGCAGGAGCTCAAACAGGAAAACACAAAGCCTCTTAGTTTCAGGTGATGCTACGCGGATGAAAACATGCTTATGAATATAATAATACGTTTCTCGCCCTTTCTTTAAAACGTCGTGAACTGAATGAGTAACTCTTTGATATCATCAAACTTTTTATAACACGGTTGTTTGTCAACATGCGTTGATATGATGCTCAAACGTATAAAAACTAAGAATGATTAGTTTTAATGATTTTTATGCTTCATAAAAACTCTGAACATTGAAACACAGCAGCTTCAATTTGGGGAGTTTTCGAGATGAACTCAAAGCGACCGCTGGTTTAATAATAATTGATATTCTCAGTCGTTCAGCGGTGCGTTCAGGGTCTCAGCTGCCTCGTTAAATCCGGTTCCTCTCTCTCTCTGTGTGTTCCAGGTGAGGACGTCTGGTCGTACGCAAAGAAGCTGCCTCACTTGTTCCAGCAGGGCGGCGTCTTCTACAACATCGTGAAGAAGGACATGGGTACGTTTACACAACAGGACTCCTCCGGTCCGTCATGATGTAGTTCAACATGTTGTCATCACCTGGTTTATCCCGCTGTCGTCGGGTAGTTTTCATTGTGCAGTGATGTCGGAGAAAAACCAGCGATCGCTCCTGATTATTGGAGATAAAAAGCATAATGTTGCTGTCGGAACAGAAACTCAGGTTTTGCACAAATATAGAATGATTAAAACTTAGCATTTAAAGAAGCAACGGGTCATAAATCTCACGGTTCAGATCATTACAAAAGAACAAAGGAGCAAATATAGCTTTTAGAGGTCAACGATGATCTTTATTGTTGTTTGATTACATCAGCTGGTCTACAAGGATCCACAATATCTATCTTCACCATCGTCCCAAAAATCATTTCAACGCTCTGAAGTCAGTAAACCATCAAAAATCTAAAATGTTTTACTTTGTAATAGTAATTTAGTGTTTTTTTCTTCATAAACACACACTTCAAATGAGGAAATGTATAATAAGTATAATAATGTGTTTAGAGCTCGTGTTAGAAGGTAAACAGCTCATAATTCATCTCTAATATCTATTTATATTCATAAACATCTCCTTCAAACTACTGGATTTATTCTAGTTCATCACCAAAACTACATTTTACAGATTACATGTGAACACATCATGATAACGTTATAATGTAGCTTCAGCCAGTACTCATGTTCACTGAGCAGAGCCTGAAGGCATCATGATGTCACTGAAGTGAGCCTCGTTGGTTAGCCGTTAGCGGTGCTGCTAACGTTACTAGCTCTCCTCTGATTGGTTGTTTACAATGAAACACGATCAGAGATCAGAGACTAGAAACACAAGTTCTACTGAGTCAGTGCAACTTTATTTACACTCTGATGGTTAACGTTAAAACTTTATTTACACTGTGATGGTTAACGTTAAAACTTTATTTACACTGTGATGGTTAACGGTAAAACTTTATTTACACTCTGATGGTTAACGGTAAACCTAAACTCCCTTATTGATCGGTGATCTCTGTTTCAGGCCTGATGGACGGGAAGCACTGCACGCTGCCTCACCTGACGGGGAAAACCTTTGTTTACAACGCAGCAGAGGAGCGTCTGGAGCTCTGCGTGGACGCCGCCGGCCACTTCGCCGTCGGCCCCGACGTGGAGGAGCTGGTGAAAGAGGCGCTGGTGCAGCTGCGCTCCGAGTCGTCCACCAGGGGCAGCAGAGAGGGCAGCCCGTCCCACGGCGCTCTGCGGCTCGGCAGCGGCGGCGTCGTCCGCAAGAAGGAGCATCTCCAGAGCGTCACCGCATTCCAGGGCAAAGGCCACTCTCTGGGCAGCGCCGGGGGCTCCTCCCCTCCGGAGCACCGGCCTATCACGCGCCAGCACAGCAGCGGCGTGGACCTGAGCGCCAGCGTGTCCCGGGTCCCGCCGGACCTGTCGGACATCCCCGAGGACGCCACCAGGGAGCTGGTCCGCATGGCCCCGGGCTTCGTCACCACGAAGGACGGCCGCGGCCTGGACCCCGGCCTGATGGAGCAGCAGCGGAGGAAGCTGCAGGAGATGGTGTCCTCCATCCAGGCCTCCATGGAGCGCCACCTGAGGGAGCAGCAGAGCAACGCCGCTGCAGGGGGCGGGACTAAGACGGGAGCTAGCCAACCGGCGTCCGCGCTGGACGACGACGCCGACGACGACGATGACGAACTTCCGGCCGCGACCGGCAAACCGGACGGGAAGTCGGAGGAGCTGGAGGAGATGGAGAGTCAGGACGGAGAGCAGAGCAACGCCACCGAACCCATGGATCACTCCTGATCACTCCTGACCCCCCCCTACCCGCCCTTAGCCCCGCCCCCCCTCGCTCCGCCAGAACGCCTCAGGTCGGATCCTCAAGCTTTTGGTCCTCATCGTGTTTCGTCGTCTTTACTGCATGACTAAAGAGCGAGCCGACCTCCCCCCCCCTCCCCCCCTCACCTCTCTGGGACAATAATCCACGAGGTGGTTATACTCCCACAACAACACACACACTCCCCGTGTGTGTGTGTGTGCGTGTGTGTGTGTGTGTGTGTTTGAACTCTATACGCACTCTCTGGCACACGCTCTCATCTCAGCTGTCCACACGTGAGACCAAATAATAAAACACGACGTTTTGATCCATTGATTCCTGCTTCTGAGAGAAATTATTTTGCCTTTTTTTTTAAAGATCTTTCAGCCCCCCCCCCTTTAGTCCTCTTAAATATCCTGAAAGAGGAAACGGCCGCTCGAGGAGTCGCATCTCTGGAGCTAGAAGGATCCTCTCGAGTCTTAATCTGCCACCAGGAGGAGGAGGAGGAGGAGGAGGAGGAGGAGCAGGAGGAGGAGGAGGAGGAGCAAGAGGAGCAGTTAGCTGACTTGACGTGATGTTGTTGCTTCAGTCTCCACTCAGAGAACGAGTGAGTGACGTGAAGCGGCTGTCAGGCCAACCTGCAGGTAAAGAGCGTCTCCGTCTCCGTTTCTTTTTTATTTCTTTACGTTTTAAACCTCCAGAACGTTTTGCGTCCTCTTAATGCACATCGGTCAGTTTGGGCGTGTCGGTAAACAACGAAGGTATTATTTTGTCATTTAGAAACAGCAGAGAAGTTTATTTTACTACGTACGCTCGGCTCCTTTGTGACCAAATGTCCTGATGAAACGCGTGTTGATGAAGAACACGGGCCGGTATTTCATGATCTGATTATCGGCCTGAAGAAGACCAAACTAAAACGCGTTCTGTATATTTGACCTGTGAGCTCTGCTGTTATCAAAACTCTTCACAGCTTCAGATTATTAATACGATTTAAAGACGCATTCGTCTGATTGTCAAGTGCCTGAAAATCCTTCATGTGTCGCCAACGTGTTAAATAAATCTAAATGTTCAGAGTCATGTTTCTAATGGTCGGAGTGACTCAGTGATGTCACAAAGACGCACGTTAAGAAGACTTTCATTTAAAAAGCTGAAACAAACGGTAGAAATAAAACTACGATCTGGATACGTTAGACTCTCGAAGCTCTTTGTTCACGTTGTTTTGTGCTGTGGAGCGTGATGTGGAGCGTGATGTGGAGCGTCAGTGTTCATTCCAAGGCTGAAGGTCCAGATGTGAGTTTGATCCTCGAGGTGCTTCACATCTAAGTCTATATAAGTCTCCTAATATTCATTTGCTCTCTTTAAAGAGTCTCTTTAGTCGAGAACAATAATCAGTTGTTTACTTTTTTATTTGAAATGATCTCTGACTTTGGTTCTGTTTCTGCGTTCCAGCAGAACCGACACGCTGATCACGAAACATGCTGCTAGAATAACATCTTCTTCTTCTTCATGTCCGCAAACACGACGGAGCGCTGAGCTGCGAGACACAAACAGGAAGTGAACACGAGGAACGTGGACGAGTTTATAAACAGTATTTGATAAAAGTTCTGTTCTGTGCAGAGAAAATCTTTAAGTCCCAAAATAATAGAATTCTTTAGAGTTTTATGTTAAATGTGCTCAGAGGACGTGTTGTTGTTTTCTCTTCTGTGGGAATAAAAGCAACAGAACGCGTCTTCAGAAGCATTTAATCAGGTTTTATTGTGAAACATCAAAGTTCTCACGATCACAGGAACGAGTTTAAAGGAAGTCAAATCGACTGACAAACTGTGGAACAAGTTTTACTATCTCACGTTCCTTCAGGGTTCCTTCAGGGTTCCTTCAGGGTTCCTTCAGGGTTCCTTCAGGGTTCCTGAGATTAACAACGTTCTCTAATATTTGACAGCAGCTGAATCGAGGCGTCTTTGTCTTCAGTCATAAACTCGCTGAAGGTTTCATGTTTTATTCTGTCGAGGACTAAAATACACTTTGAAATGTCCGTCATCGGTCAGAATCTGACGTGAGAGAAGATACGTTTCGTGAGTTCTTTGGAGGCAGAACGTGTTTCATCAGATTTATTATCTACGATTCTTTAAACCGAAAGTTCCGAATATGAAAAGCTGAACAGTTTCAAACAAACAAACCACAGTTGAATGAGAGAAATCCACTTATAGCTTTGATTAGCTTAGCTTAGCTTAGCACAAAGACTAGAAACGAGGGGAACAACTAGCCTGGCTTATGTCAAAACAACACGTTGTGGTTTTACAGAGTTTTGTGCCGGACTACAGACTTTATGCTAAGCTAAGCTAATCACAAACATCACATGACGGAGTTTTGTGCCGGACTACAGACGTTATGCTAAGCTAAGCTAATCACAAACATCACATGACAGCAGGTTGAACTGTTCCTTTAACGTGACTTAAAGTCCGTTTACTCTTTTGGTGCCAACTCAATGTGTTTGTTTTGGAGGGAAACTTATCGTCGGCCAGTTTAACACTCAAATCTATTAGTTTTACATTTACTTTAAAATGTCACTTTTACCTAAAAATCCATTTATTTTCACTTTAAAACCCGAAAGTTCAACTTTTAAATTTGGACTTTTTTTTGTTCTCTATTTTTGGGGCGACGAGGTTTATTTTACGTCAGACGTGAGACTCTGCACTTTGAGGGGATAGAATGTTAGCGTAGCATGCTAACGTTAGCCGGTGGGGTCGAGAGGAAGCTGCTGTAACGGACGTGAAGTTCTTTCTGTGTGACTGCTGTACACTGACATGAATTGTAATCCAGTTGTATAATAGTACATATTGTAGTATATTTGGACCTGTACAGAAACTACAGATTGTTCAGTTCCTTCACTTCTCTTTCTTTTCTTTTTGTTTCTCTGGTTTGCTAATAAAACATTGATGCTACACGGCTTCGACATCGCTGTTTGCATGTGTGATGAATTTTCAACCCCAACAATAAATTCACTTCCTTCACTTGTTTTTGTATTTTTCTCGTCACTGACGGATTCTTTCTGTTTATTCAAAGAAAAGTTTGTTCTTCACGTCGATGTCGTCCATGTTTCTAAACGGTTTATTTCTAAATCAACCTGCAGAGAAAGATGCTACTTCTGTCAAAGTATATATTAAATATGAATATCTAATCATTTCTGTTTGACAGAATCTATTGTGAGTCACGTCAGTGGAACATGTTTTAATCTACAGCAAAGTTTAACTTTAATATTGAAATTAATGAAAGTTAATTTCATTTCTTAAACAGAAATCCTGGTCTGTTTAAAAAGCAATTCAAACAGGAATTTTATATATTATAATATATTATATAATGACCACAAATAGGAGGAAACGGATTAATAAATACAAATTAATTTTAATTTATGAAACTTAAATAGTATTTTCTTTTACAACTCAACTTAATATATTGAACAAAAGTAAGAGGAAACATAAACAGTGATTATTATAATACATATATAAATGAAATAAACATTAAAGTACAGTTATGGGTGATAATTAACCATTAATGAGTTTTTAGAATAATAACTTGTTAAAAGCTTATGACATCACGATTTGGTCTAAACCTTTAATATGTTTTTAATACAAATAAGAAATACTCTGATTTGAATAATGATTTGTGTCTGCTGAGGTTTCCTCCTCAGAAGAAGAAGTCTCCTATTTCACTGTCAAGTTCATTCTCAGTGTTTTCACATCAAACCTAAAATATTCATACCGGACCGTGATTGGCTCTAAACTAGCTGTGATGTCATCAACTCTGCAGGTAGGTCCAGGTGTTACAGTGAGATGTTTGAGGAAGTTTGTGATTTATTGTTTTGTGGTTGCTTCTTTTACTTTGAAAGGATTTGAGGACATAACCTCCAGCTTATTTAAAATGATAAAGCTGAAGACTCAAACCACCAACATGTTAGTTAACCTTCCTACTGAAGACTCTTTAAAAACCATCGTTTTTCATAAATCATACAAGAAAATAGTGTGTCTGTTATCTGTTGGGGACTATTTCCAGCGGCGGATTGATCCACATTTGGTGCTTTAGTGCGTATTTGTATGTGTGATTGAGTGAATAAACTAGTGATGACGGTGATCGATGGAGCTCTACGAGACATCAGGCTGTGGTACGAGATAAGAGACGATATGTGATTCATCACCATTAAAAACACTCAATAAATTGATCGTGGAAAATTTCTATTATCGGAATAATTCGTGAATATCTTCACAGCTTCTATTTTGGAAGAGAAGTGAAAAAATAGATCCTAATTTTTAAAATAAAATCTATTTAAGAAAGAACGCACATCTTTTTTATTTAAACGTTATATATGCAGGAGGACCTGATGATTTATGATAACTTCATTAAAAATTGTTGGTTTGTTCACTAAAGAAGTCATACGTCCTTTCTTTACACAATATAAAGTAAATGTTTCAGCGTTTTCAAACATATTTAGATGATTATCAGGATGATATTGTGAACAGCAGGTATTTTGAGCAGGAGAATGGTGAAATGAAATGTTCATATCATCCATTATAGTTGTGACACACAGAACACGTGTTGGTTCTATTTGACTGTTGGTTTGAGTGTGTGAGTTTGCTCTTGTCTTCCACTGGGGGGCGCTGTCACACTGAGCACCGATCATAAAGGGATAATATGTCGCTCCTGATTCTGAACTGTTTAATCACTTCAGGTGTCGGCGGTGAACCTGATGAGCACTAGGACCCAGAGCGGAGCAGCTGTCAGAGCCCGTGCGGTAAATATAGCAGCGGTGTGTTGTGATCAGGACCAGTTGGGGGGTCACAAGGAGACCTGGAAAGACCGGATCAACCAGAACCGTCTGCAAGGACAGAACAGGAAACACTTTCCTCTCAAAACAACAACCCGGATTAATCTGCAGAGAGCAGGAACCTGAAGATCAGCTGACGGCTGCATGTGAGTCAGTCTGTCCTTGTGTGAGGCGTTCACTGACTGTAGGTAGTTGTACCGCTGTCTGTGTTTGGTGGAATCTGAGGCTGTTTATCATGTATTAACTCTAGTGGTGTCTGTGTTCTGTACTTGTGTTGCGTTGTTTACGTCTTACTTAGTTTACGTATTTGTTTTAAGCCCAATCGTGATGTTTTGTTTGACAAAAACCCTGCCGTGCTTCTCTTATTTGGTGACCAGGCGTCAGTGTTCACCGTGACCATAATTCCCCGAGTAAGGAAGCCCGCGAGGCTCAGATCTACCCGGTGATGCTGCAGCTGTGCCAAGTCACCAGCGCCCTGTTCATCAGCAACGCCCGCTCGGCCTGCAGCGACGAGCTCCTCCAGCAGGAGGCGGTGACGCTCTGCGTCAACGTGTCCAAGCAGCAGCCGTTCTCCGCCGCCGCCGCCGTCGCCAAGCTGCGCGTGCCCGTCTACGACGACCCCAACGAGGACCTGTACGCCCACTTCGACCGCGTCGCCGACGCCATCCAGGGGGAGGTGAACCGCGGGGGGCGCGGCCTCGTGTACTGCAAGAACGGACGCAGCCGCTCGGCCACCGTGTGCGTCGCCTACCTGATGAAGTACCGCGGGATGACGCTGACCGACGCTCTGCAGGTGGGTGCAGAGACGACATTTCGACTTTATAAATTATAAGAAGACGGAGGCTAGAGGTGTGCAGACAGGAAGTGGAAAGACAAAATAAAAGACATTATTTTCTGATTAACGGCTGCTGGTTCAATCCGACCCGCAGTTTCATGTTCCGCTGTGTTTCAGCAGCCAAGTCAGAGAAGATGAAACAAATAATAATACAGTCGTATAAATACACAAAAGAGGAGGAGCCATCCCTGTGAGGAAGGCGACTGTGGCTAAGTGGAGAGCAGGGCCGTCCTTCAATCAGAAGATCAGCGGTTCAATCCCCGGCTCCGCTAGTCGCACGTCGATGTGTCCTTGAGCAAGACACTTAACCCCACGATGGCTCCCGCAGCTGTTCTGCGGTGTAGAAATGTGATGGAATCTGATTTGTAAGTCTGCTCAATGACTGTAATGTGATGTAATGTCTCTGTGTTCTCTGAGCTGCTGTTTCAGAGGTCACAAATATCACCGACTGTTGTTTAAACTGCAGCAGAACGCTGAGTGTGCAGAAACTGAAGCTCAGGGGTTTCTGTTTACCAAGGTGCCCTCGAGCAGCGGACAGGATTCAAGCTTATTGTATATTTTATAAACTGGCTTTATGGTCTGTGTGACTCTAAATGGACCATCATTTACTAAATGAACATTGAAGAAGACTTGAAACTAGAGATCAACACCATAAACTCATGTTTACAATGTTTACTGAGGTAATAAATCAAGAGAGAAGTAGAGTCATTTTCTCATAGACTTCTATACAACCAGAGGAGTCGCCCCCTGGTGGACACTAGAGAGAATGCAGGTTGTCTCCTGGTCTTAAAGCACTGACCACGTTTTCAGAGTACAAGTACTTACATCTGAGTACTTGCCTACACCAAGTACCGATATAAGTACTTAATAAAACCATTACAGTTCTAACGATTTGCAGATAGGATTATATGTTAATAATGATGGGTTTGACTATCAGTTAAAATAAATATGTTGAACATCTGCAGGCTTGAATATGTACATGGACACTATTATTGAAAACTACTAATCTTTGTACTGTGTAATGTAGTTTTATAGACATTTCAATCTACTTTTTTAAATATTTAAACAAAACAATTGATAACAAAACAAAGGAGATAAATATAATTAATATAATTAATATAATTAATATAATTAATATAATTAATATAATTAATATAATAAATATAATTAATATAATGAATATATAGAGATTTCAGCTTTAAGACATGAAGCATTGACTTCACTCTTCAGAAAAGGAGATAAATATATATAAATATAATAACTATTTAATCATATTTATGATGTATTAAGAGCGTAATAACATTCATTAAAGACACTTTTAATAATTTGTTGTTGTTTATTTTCCTCCAGAGAGTGAAGACGGCTCGTCACGAGATCGATCCGAACCCCGGCTTCCTGTCTCAGCTGCAGAGATACGAGCAGGAGCTGAAGAAGAGACGAGGACGAAGAGACAGACAGACTGAGAGACAGACAGACTGAGACACAGACAGACAGACAGGCTGAGACACAGACAGACTGAGAGACAGACAGACAGACAGACAGACAGACAGACAGACAGACTGAGAGACAGACAGACAGACAGACAGACAGACTGAGAGACAGACAGACAGACAGACAGACAGACAGACTGACTGAGAGACAGACAGACAGACAGACAGACAGACTGAGAGACAGACAGACAGACAGACAGACTGACTGAGAGACAGACAGACAGACATAGATAGACAGACAGGTGGACGTCTGTCTGTCTGATCAACCTAAAACCTTCTCACTGTTCCGAGAGTCTCGATGTGAAAATATCCAGCAGGCGATCGACTGAATCTAAACTCTGTTTTATGATCGTTAATTATCTCTAATTATTCGTCAATTATCTCTAATTATTCGTCAATTATCTCTAATTATTCGTCAATTATCTCTAATTATTCGTTAATTATCAATTCTGACTTTTAAGCACATTTTATTCATGTTTATAACCCAAAATCCCAAATTTGCCTCAGAAAAATATATTAAAGTTTGAGTTTTAATGTTTTAATGTTTTAATGTTTTAATCTGCGTCATAATTAATTTCACTTCTTTTAAAGACGAGTCTCCAAAATAAAACATGAAATATTAGATTGTAGAGTTTCAGTGTTTCTGTAAAATAACTAAAACAGATTAAATATGCAAAATAAAAAGAGTAAAGAATAGAGACTTTAGTTTAAAACATTTAGTGACAATAATTAATACACTTAATAATAACCGTGAAAACACCAGAAACACAGTGTACATAAATAAAATATCAAATAAATATTTAAGTAGTTTATTCTACACATTAATCATGTCGACTTAAAAACTGTGACGAGAGATTTTTCTCTTTCATATTTGGAGTTTAACACATTTATCACAGACGTAAGATTTATTTATTGTATTAAAATAAATATATTTATTCATTAGAAGCAATCTGTTTATCTTTCAACGCTAACGAGTAACTAAAAGCTGAAAGTAACTGAAACATTTAAAGATGTTTTTATTCGCTTTTAAGGAGACTTTCAAAATAAAGCTCCAAAGTCTGATTCATCACGGATCACAGAATAAAACTGGTGGAAGATTATTTCATGTTTGAAACGTGATGGAGAGCTGAGCTCCTCATTTCACCTGCGTTAGAATAAAAGGAGTTGCTGGTTTGTTTGTGTGTTTGTGTTGTTGTGTGACTTTAGTGTTTAAAGTCACACAACAACACAAACACACTTCTAACAAAGCTTCTAGTGTCTCCGATCCAAACCAGAACCAGAACCACCAGAACATTAAAGCTGCAGGTGGTTCTTATGAGCAGCTCTTCAGTCTGTTCTTTAGACTAGATTAACTTCATTAACTTGAACGTAGTTCTTTATTTCAACTGTTGAACCTGAAACCGACGTTTCTGTGACGTGTGACTGTGGTTGCAGTTCCACCTCCGACCTCTAGAGGGACACATTGCCTCATAAACTAATATCAATGCAGTACATCAATCACAAGAGTGACCTCCAGCTTTATCTTCTATATTATATACTATATTAGATTTATTAATAAATAAAAACAACATTTAAAGCTCTGACTGTGAGATTTAAATCAGTTTAACGTCATAAACTCTGATATTAAAGTATTCAGATCCTTTACTGCAGTAAAAGTACTAATAACACACCGAGAAAATACTCCACTACAAGTAAAAGTACACACATATATATATGTATATATATATATATATATAGTAAACGTATTGATTGATCAGTAAAATGTTTCACTGTTATATCTGATCCAGTTGTTTTATTTCAGCCACTTTAACACATGTAGTGAAGTTAAACACTGAAATGCTGTTAAACTAATGATTTAAACCTGTTTATGCAGCACCTGCTCACTCAGAAATATTAACACGTAATCTCCATCATTATAGGAAGTATGTTCACAGCGTTAAATTATATATTTAAAAAAAGAGGTTTTATTTTGAGCTCTAACTTTCTATTTTCCTGAGAAACAAACTAAGAATGAAGGATGAACAGCCAGTAAAGCGTTACAGGAGTCTCGGGTTTAACTAGTCCGAGTCTTCACTAAACCTCAGAGCTCTGAAACTATTTAACACGAGACGACGTGTTCCTGCAGCTTTAAGGCTCGTTGGTGACAGTTTATAACATTATTAATCAAAAGGTATCAGCTCTCCATCAAGTAAACGCAGCGTGACGACACCGTTGCTATTAATAAGGATTGTTTGTCAGATTGATCAGTCAGCTGTTCCATTCAGACACCAGAGGTTTGATTTATTCATGTGAAATAGTTTTTAGTTTGATTATTGATCTATGAATATTCATGAAGAGGTTTAAACTGTGACCCGTTCAGCTGATGTTCCGACAGTAACTCTGGACGAACCTTCTGGTTCTACTGTGAAGTCTGAAGAAGAGCTTTGATGAAGTGAACTCCAGCGTCTTCTACGATGCTTTTATTGTGAAACTCTTTGACACCGAAACAGGAAGCTGCTCCTGTTTCTTTTCTTTCTTCTTCTGTTGTTCAGAGGATCTTTGTCTCTTTGATCGGAGTTCAGTTAGAACATCTACTAAACTAAATATCATCTATTAATAAAGACACTTTACTTTTCAACAGTAATATTAAAGCATATTAATGCAGGAAATGTTCACCTGAACACACGCCTGTCTGTGTGGTCATCAGGTGATTCAGCGACAGCACAAAGTGTGTGTGTGTGTGTGTGTGTGTGTGTGTGTGTGTGTGTGTGTGTGTGTGTGTGTGTGTGTGTGTGTGTGTGTGTGTGTGTGAGTGAATCTCAGGTGTGTCTTCTTCATTTTGTGGTGCTATATTAAAAGCAATAATTAAAAAACTAGAAACACGTCAGACCTCAATATATATACACGTGTTTAAATGACGAGTTAAAAAACCGCTGCGTCCCTTTAAGAGTCTGTTAATGTGCTGAATCATGAAATAAAGTTGTGTGTTTATCATCCGGTCATCTGACGTTCTTCTCGTGTCTTTGCATCGACCTCGTTATTAATAATACAAACCTTTTACGGAGACGATCCACTGGAGGCTTTAATCTAGAAGAAGAAGTTTCATTTGGTTTCAATTGTTTTGTCCGTAAACGAGGAAAATATAAAATATACATCCGACAGCAGAAACAGCTGATCAGTCATGTGACTTAAATATTCGCTTCGTCAGGATTTATTCAGCAAAGAAGTTCCCGCTGGATCTTAGTTTGCAGCTATTACAGTAACGCTGGTCATTTAAACTCTTTTTTTTGTGACAAAGAAAGAAACAACCTCAAGCGATTGTAAAAACATTTTTGCGCAAATTAGCAATTTTTATTGAATTCAACCTCCAGTTCTATAAAGTGAGTCCAAAGCTTCACGTGTTAAAGCTGCATTCTCTCTAGTGTCCACCAGGGGGCGACTCCTCTGGTTGTATAGAAGTCTGTGAGAAAATGACTCTACTTCTCTCTTGATTTATTACCTCAGTGATCGATACAGCCGTCTACATTAGTGAGCGGATCGTTTTTTGTCGTCGGGGTTCATCCTCTGGGGAACATGAATCAAACCTCATTATTTTTTTAGCCACATCGCTGACGCAGCGAGAGAAGTGAAGACAAAGAAAACCGAAGCGTCTTGAGACAGAATGAGTTTATTTATAAAGTGCGTCACATCGCTGCTCTAACTGAGGCCTTAATGTGGGTTTTTTTAACAGACCAGACTGGATCCACGGTTGTGGTTCAGACCCTCGGGGGTCCTGGATTGTGTCCTTTGTCCCAGTCCTCGCGCACGCCGTTGATCCACTGGTTGTAGTTGGACACCTTGGTGTAGACTCCCAGCTTGTCCTCCCTGCCGCAGCCCTCGCCCCAGGACACCAGGCCCACCAGGAACCAGGTGTCCCGGTACAAGGTGACCATCGGCCCGCCGCTGTCCCCCTCGCAGGCGTCCATCCTCTGCCCGAGGACCCCGGCGCAGAGGACGTTGTCGGAGATGTTGTGGGACATCTGGCGGGCGCAGACGCTGCGGTCCACCAGCGGCACCTCGATGACGTTGAGGGCCGAGCTGAACGAGCCGTTTTCCAGGTTGTCTTTGCCCCAGCCGGTCACCACGGTGACGGTGCCGTTCAGGTGGAGAACCCGCTCGGCCATCTCTCGGCCCGGCAGGCAGACGGGGGTCACGTACTCGGAGAAGGGGGCGGGCGTCTGCAGGCGAAGCAGCGCGATGTCGTTGTCCACCGTCTGGCTGTTGTAGTGCGGGTGTTTGACGGTCTTCACAACCTTCAGGGTCACCTCGGTGCCCTCGTCTCTGTGGCGCTCGTAGTCACCTGAGGAGACACAAACACGGTGGCTGGTAGTCAAGCTTGATTCTTGAATATTTATTCAAACTAAATTGCAGAATGTTTGATGGGGGGGATGTGTAATTTATTTGCTCCATCTGCAAATTAAATTCCCTCGATTGAAATTAAATTGTGGACCACAGCTCCTCTGGAATCATGGTTCAAATGTAGCATGAATTAAAAAAGAAATGTAGCATAAATATAGCATAAATGTAGCATAAATGTAGCATAAATGTAGCATAAATGTAGCATGAATGTAGCATGAATTAAAAAAGAAATGTAGCATAAATGTAGCATAAATGTAGCATGAATTTAGAAAGAAATGTAGCATAAATGTAGCATAAATGTAGCATGAATGTAGCTTGAGGCCCATTTAGTCCCCTTTTGTTTTTAAAGATTCGCTGCTGTACGTTTAATAAGATATTCGATGATGACGTCGTGATGTTGCTCACCCAGTCGTACTCGGAATCGGAAGCTGTTGTCGAGGCAGTGAGCGGCGGTCAGGACCCAGTTCTCATCGATCAGGACGCCTCCGCAGTGAAAACGCCCTCTGGCGTTCAGCAGCAGCGCCTGCACACAAACACACTGCTGTAGAACCCGTTTACCTTTCAATTGAGTCTGAATTCCTGCGTTCTCTCTTCAGCATGATGCATTAATTAGTAAATAAGTACGTGTACAATCGCTGCTCTGATTGACATGTTGGCCCTAAGAGGACGACACGCAGTGTTGGAAATAAGATATTCAAATTGTATTTAATTATTTTTTTCATTAAATGTGGCCAACGCATTTATTAAGAATAAAGGTAGAATGAATATAGAATAAATGTAGTGACTATGAAAAATATACCATTAATGTACCAGGAATTTAGTATAAATGTAGAATGTCGAATAAATGTAGTATACATGTAGCATACATTTTGAATAAATGTAGAATATATGTACCACAAACGTATGAATATAGAATAAATGTAGCATAAATGTAGCATGACTATAGAATATATGTACCATAAATGTGATATGAATAGAGAATAAATGTAGCATAAATGTAGCAATAATTTAGCATAAATGTCACAAAATGTAGACTGAAGGTGAGGTACCTGCCAGGGACTCTCCCCCTTCTTTCCCACGTGCCCTCCCACCGTCCAGGGCTGCAGGCCTTTCATCGGTTTGCTGAAGGACGTCCTGCTCATCAGCAGCCGACCGCAGGACGAGTCACCTGCACACAAGTGAAGAGTGATTCTTCTGCACCAGTGAACTCTTTGACGTGAGAGCGGGATTTGTTCTTCTGGGTTCACAAAGGAAACTCTCTTCCTCACCTTTGGGGTCACATTTCTTGGCGTCGTCGTGCAGTTTGTATCCGCTCACGCAGCTGCAGCTCCTCGTGAGGCCGTCCTCGCTCTCCCAACAGTCGTGGTCGCAGTCGCCGTTATCCAGCGAGCAGTTCGTGGCTGTTTGAGCTGAACAAACGACAGAGCTCCATTTACATCGTTCACATGTCTGACGACATTCTCTTGTTTCTCTGACATGATGAACGAAATCTCTTTGGCTTCTGGACGGCTGGTCGGACTCGACAAGACATTAAAGATGTTTCATTTTCATCAAATGTCTTCAACTGATTAAATCACCAACAGATTTATCTTTAATCAAAACAATTATTAGCTGCAGAACTATTTCTGTATTTAGGACTCTATTTTCTTATTTGTATTTATTACTCTATTTTTTGGGATTGTCACGATTAGGCTTTGCCTCTGTGTTCTGTGTTTGTCTACCCTCCTCACTCTACCTGTCAGTCACTCCCTCAGCCTATTCCCTTCACCTGCCTCTGATCACTAATCAAGCACTTCCCCCTCATCAGCACAACTCCTCTCACCTGTTCTTCCCCCTACATAAACTCCTGCCCCTCAGTCACTCCTTGCCAGATTCTTGTATTGTCTACCCGCCCGTTCGGCTTGTCCTGTTCCCGGTTTTCCCGTCTGTCTTCCCTGTCCTGCTGGAATTTCCTCCCTCGTCTCTTGTCTGTTCTGTGGATCACCTGCCGATTCCTGTATGGTCTGCTATTGGTTTGTTTTGTTCATTAAATATACCCGTTTCACACTACTCTGCCTGGTCTGCGCTTGAGTCCTCCACCATGCCCCGTGACAGGGATGGTATAAAAAGTTTGAACTATGATGAGGTTAAGTGTCTCTGTGTTAAACTAAAAATGTTTGAATTGTTGAAATATTTTCATTCATTTTTTGTTTTTTATGTGGTTTTTAACGTTCAAACTGGAACAAAAAAACAACAAAAACTTCTCAAAGGAACATCGATCATCACGTTATCATGAGCTGAGGAACATCAATCATCACGTTATCATGAGCTGAGGAACATTAATCATCACGTTATCATGAGCTGAGGAACATAGATCATCACGTTATCATGAGCTGAGGAACATCAATCATCACGTTATCATGAGCTGAGGAACATCAATCATCACGTTATCATGAGCTGAGGAACATCAATCATCATGTTATCATGAGCTGAGGAACATTGATCATCATGTTATCATGAGCTGAGGAACATTGATCATCACGTTATCATGAGCTGAGGAACATCAATCATCATGTTATCATGAGCTGAGGAACATTAATCATCATGTTATCATGAGCTGAGGAACATCAATCATCATGTTATCATGAGCTGAGGAACATTGATCATCATGTTATCATGAGCTGAGGAACATTGATCATCACGTTATCATGAGCTGAGGAACATCAATCATCACGTTATCATGAGCTGAGGAACATTAATCATCATGTTATCATGAGCTGAGGAACATCAATCATCATGTTATCATGAGCTGAGGAACATCGATCATCATGTTATCATGAGCTGAGGAACATCGGTCATCACGTTATCATGAGCTGAGGAACATCAATCATCATGTTATCATGAGCTGAGGAACATCAATCATCACGTTATCATGAGCTGAGGAACATCGATCATCATGTTATCATGAGCTGAGGAACATCGGTCATCACGTTATCATGAGCTGAGGAACATTAATCATCACGTTATCATGAGCTGAGGAACATCGATCATCATGTTATCATGAGCTGAGGAACATCGGTCATCACGTTATCATGAGCTGAGGAACATCAATCATCATGTTATCATGAGCTGAGGAACATCAATCATCATGTTATCATGAGCTGAGGAACATTAATCATCACGTTATCATGAGCTGAGGAACATCAATCATCATGTTCTCATGAGCTGAGGAACATCAATCATCACGTTATCATGAGCTGAGGAACATTGATCATCACGTTATCATGAGCTGAGGAACATTAATCATCATGTTATCATGAGCTGAGGAACATCAATCATCACGTTATCATGAGCTGAGGAACATCAATCATCACGTTATCATGAGCTGAGGAACATCAATCATCATGTTATCATGAGCTGAGGAACATCAATCATCACGTTATCATGAGCTGAGGAACATCGGTCATGTGACTCACGCTGATCGCAGTATTTGCCCTCGTATCCGTGGTTACAGCGGCAGGCGTAGTCTTGGTACTGATCCACACAGGATCCATGAACACACATGTGGGAGTGACACTGGTTCCCATCTGAAACACAAGTCAGCCATGTCAATACATTTCCCACAATGCCATGCAGGCGGCCGCTCAGAGACCAAACTGTCCACAAGGGAAACGTTATTTTATAGTTATATTATATAGTTATTTATAGTTATTTATAGTTATTTGTAGTTATTTTATAGTTATTTTATAGTTATTTTAAAGTTATTTTATAATTATTTATATGGTTTTTCTGCTGCGTTCAAGTCATATCGTATAAATCGTAATGAAGAGCAGCCGAGTGGGAAAAATAACATTTTAACAGACTTTACAAACGTTAACAAACTGTTGGCAGAAAGGCTGCAAATCCAAACTGATGCAACAAAAGAAGCTAATTCTGTCTGTTCATCTGGTGTGGCTACAAGGTTAGCACTCGGGCTAACCCACTGAGTTGGAATGGTTTTCTCTGTTCTGTTAATAATCTGCTCAACAGAAGAAGAATGTTATTTAAGAAATTCGGCTTCAGTTTGGAATTATTGGTATAATAATACTTCCTGGTTGCTGACTTGGCGTTGTTGTTGTTGTTGTTGTTTTCCTTAAATAGTTTCCTTTATTCCAAATAAAACAAGAGGAAGCAGGTCTAACAACATCATAATCTTTTCTTTTTTATATCTAATGTTTTTCTACATTTATTTTATTTCCTATGTTTCCGTTCCTGTTTTTAACGCTTTAGAATGTAAATGAAACCGGGTGAATAGAAGCTGACTTATTGCTTGGCTCTCAGTGTTGCTGCTTACAGCATTATCGGGGGGTGTTCCCATTCGTTGGACGTGCTGCAGGGAAGTGAAGAGTTTGGTTGTAACGTTAGCATCCAGATGTAAAAGTGAACCGTGGTCACTGACCCGAGACCTGTGAACGCTGTGAACAACAAATTCAAGTCTGCATGAGCCCTGAAGCTCCGCCCCCGCTGCTGCCACTGTTCGCTGATTTATTAACAGTTCATTAACAGTGAACGCTGAGTCCAAATTACACCAAACTCGTCAACGCACTTCATGCTATTCTGACCTAAACACCCGCCGAGTGTGAAGGAGATCAGATGAGCGGTTCTCAAGATATGAGAGGGACACACAGACGAACCCTTCGCTTTTATAATGAGATGATGGACAGGTGGAGCATCAACCCGGTTCAGCGTTTCTCACCTGTGTACACCGTCCAGAACTCCAGCTGTCAACACAAAACAAAAAGGTGAGTGATGAGATGAGTGAATGCGGTTGAAACATGTAAACAGTAAAACGTCTTACTGTCGCTTCCCTGGTTTGGAAAATCTCTCGGGCTTCTTCAAAGTCACATTTTTCCTCCACACATTCGCGCTCCATCGAGGCCGGTTTCAGCTCCTCCAGGAAGGAGTTTGCCCGACGGGAGCGGAGCAGCATGTGAGCCTCCGGAGGGTCGGAGAACACTGGAGGAACCGAGGGGGGAACCGAGGGGGGAACCGAGGAGACGCATCAGATACCCGACAACAAGTTAATGATATCAGATAACATGAATGAACGTTAGGAGACCAAGACCTCATTTTTCTTTGAAATTCTATATTTATTAACGGACTTTTATCTGGTCCTGAATCAGTCTCAGTGTAGTCCTGATCCTCTATATGAACCAGTCTCAGTGTAGTCCTGATCCTCTATATGAACCAGTCTCAGTGTAGACCTGATCCTCTATCAGACCTCCATCAGTAAAGAGACCACCAGAGAGAAGATGGTCTGTTTCTATAGAGCTATTCTTGATGCTCGTCATCGGAGCCACCGGGTCGGATTCTGGTGAAACCAGATGAACTCATGCAGGTTCACCAGAACCTCCTTCAGCTCAGACTCCAGCAGAGACCGGTCCACCGTGGACAGACCCAGATCCTCCAGCAGAGACCGGTCCACCGTGGACAGACCCAGATCCTCCTGGAGAGACCGGTCCACCACGGTCAGACCCAGATCCTCTAGCATAGACCGGTCCACCGTGGAGAGAACCAGATCCAGGAGCTCCGGAGGGAGGAGGAGAGCTCAGCTCCCGGCAGCAGCCGCAGCGTCTCCTCCTCCTCCTCCTCCTCCTCCTCCTCCTCCTCCTCCAGGAGCAGAGCTTCTCCTCTCTGGGACGTATTGCTGGACCCGCTGGAGGGAAGGGAGGCACGGGAGAACCAGGACTGAGAGGAGCAGACTGTCAGACCTGCTGCAGTAACATGAGAGGTTTTCTAAAGAGACTCGACCACTTTGGGGACCAGGAACACAAAATTAAAGTTCCTTGTAATAACCTATACTACATTGGCAATACTATTATAGTAATATTTTACTGCATTTAATAGCTGCAACTTCATTTAAGTGTTACGTACATGCGTTTCTAGGATTTGAGGACATTCTGGGCTCCTCTGTCGGGAAGTGTGGTGCATCTATTTATCTATTTTGATGCCTTTTCATGCTTATTTACATTAAGTGGTAAAAAATTGAATTATTTTCATTGTGAAGTAGAAAATATAAGTTGAGTAACCGGTCGGTCAGGTTTTCCAGATTGGTGGCAGCAGATCGATCGGTCAAGGTGTTCCCGGTGTTCCCGGTGTTCCCGGTCTATAAAGCCCAGACTGTCACCAGCAGTCTCCTGCTGACTGCTTTGCTGCTGCAGCTCTCTGCGTCGCCTGGTTTATTAGTTTGGTTTAGTTTCGTAACTTTTCGAGACCCTCCAGATATTTCGTGTCTCTTTCAGAGGAAACGTCAACTCTCAGCTGCTGTTGGTTGAATAAAAACTGCATCCAAACATCTTCACTTTTGAACTAACTCACTAAACATCTTGAAGACCCGTCCAGTGATCCATCAAAGCGATCCACCCACCTGACAGACTGAGCACCGCCGCCGACCACAGAGCGACGGTGACGGACACCAAGAGGACGAGGCGGGACATGACCTCAAGTCAAAACCTGCAGCCAATGAGAAGAGACGGACACGAAGCCAATCAGCTCATCCCCTCAGTGTTTACTCTCTCTCTCTCTCTCTCTCTCTCTCTCTCTCTCTCTCTCTCTCTCTCTCTCTCTCTCTCTCTCTCTCTCTCTCTCTCTCTCTCTCCGGTGAAGCAGAAACAGTGACACAAACATTAATAATCATAATCCACATAATTTAAAGTGACTCACCAGATTAAAGCAGGTCAAACAACTGTGGAGAGAAAAACAAAATCTCAACATAACTTCTACAATATTGATCATTTTCAGCTGAAAACACAGAAGCCGCCAAACACACACAGCCTGTTTGAACCCCGTGGGACCTTTGAGCCCCCCAGGACCTGAACGAGGGGGAACCGAGACGACGTCCTCAAACCTCAAACCGATGTAACAGAAAGAAGGAGTGGGTTTCAGAGAGCGAGGGGCGTCTTCGTATACTTACGCGTGAAGACTGTGAGCCGAGGACGGAGACGGAGGCTTCGCTCTGGTTCTGGTTGTTTTAATGACTGACGGACTGTGTTGACTGAGAGTCCACAGTCTGCAGCTGTCAACACTGTCAACACACACAAACCTCCACCCACCTCCACCCACCCACCTCTGCAGCTGATCAGAGAACCCGAATCCCAAAAATGAGTCTACAGAGTTCTTTAAACCGTCCCACAGAAGAGTCCATCTGTTCAGCCCACAGTCTGACGGCAGTTTGGTTGAGATTGTCAGGAAATTAAATCTGTTGGTTTTGTGTACAGCGACACTAATTGTAATTTTTTTTTCCTGTCCCTCCTTTTCGGGACATTACGTTAACAACTAAAGTTAGGTTAAAGCAACAAAACCACTTAGTTAGGTTTAGACAACAACATCAACAGTTAGGTTTAGAAGACAATTTTCATATAAGAAGTGAACGTAGTTGTTGTGATGCTTTTGAAGCCTCGAGTTTGACATTTTTGCCGTCGCCATCTTGGTTATTTGCAACCAGTGAACAGGAAGTGACCATATCTGGACTGAGGAGGAGTGACGTAGAGACGCCGTATACGTCTCTGGTAGAGACCTGTCAATCACTGTGTAGCCCCGCCCCTAAAGCATCCCCTGCTTTATGGTCTGTGTGACTCTAAATGGACCATCATTTACTAAATGAACATCATGCTGTATTGAAGAAGACTTGAAACTAGAGATTGAGACCATAAACTCATGTTTACAATGTTTACTGAGGTAATAAATCAAGAGAGAAGTAGAGTCATTTTCTCATAGACTTCTATACAACCAGAGGAGTCGCCCCCTGGTGGTCACTAGAGAGAATGCAGCTTTAACACGTGAAGCATTGGATTCACACGTCAGAACTGGAGTTTGACGCTGTGTGGTTTAAATTAACAGGAGATTTGTATTACTGAGGTTGATTCCACATTAATATTAACTGTTTACAATTATTTTTAAAAGCCAAACCAGAGCAGGAAGAAGGTGAAAACATCAAAAACACAACAAAAGCTGACATCTGATATTAAAGATATATAAAAGGGAGCGTGATACGTCTTGTTTTATCACTTTGAGTTACATAACTGTCACACACACACACGCACACACACACACACACACACACACATACACACACACACACACACACACACACACACACACACACACACACACACACACACAGTTTAAAGACTGAGGCATCAAATAACCTGATAACGATATCAAGACACAAATAGAGATTAAGAGATAAAAACTGTTATCACTTAAGAGGCTGTTATGTCGATGTTCTTCTTTCCTTCCATAACTAATAACACGTTGCCTGTTAATTCCAGCTTGTCTTCGTCTGCTTTTATTGTGAAACTCTTTGACACTGAAACAGGAAACTGTTTAAATCTAATCTTACAGTTTCTTTGACCAACGACAGCTGATTTCTTCTTGTCTTCTCCGGCTGTTGCTCAGAGGATCTTTGTCTCTTTGAACAGCGTTCAGTTAGAACATCTACTAAACTAAATCTGTTCGTGAAGACACTTTCTACAAAATAAAAGCATCATCATGTGTCGCAGTGGTCACATGACCCTCTGAAAAGTGACCTCGGGGGACGGAGAGGACATTCTTTTGTAATTGCTTCAGCCTCAGGTTGCGTTTTATTACACAGTAAAAACCCTTCAGACAGGAAATGCAGGTGGTGGTTTACTGTGAACAGGTACAGGTGTGAAACCCGGGCCGGCCTCAGGGGCGTCGCCGGCTGTGGAAACCAGGACACTCATCAAGGGGAACTATTCATCTCCTTTGTTGTCTCCTTTGTGCTTCAGCCTTGTTCACTCGGCTCCGTTTACCTTTGTGTTCTCCTCTGTTTTTGATTTTTTTTTCAGAATAAAAGCCTGACCCGGGTGCATAAAGCAGCCGTCTCTGGTTCCTCGGGCGACTCTGTGTTGGGGGGGGGGGGGGGGGGACTAAAAGGTGTTTTTTAGATAAGGGGCCGAGGGAGGGAGCGGCCTTCCTTCTTACTTTACAAACAACAAGAACATTATCTATGAATCTTAAGGTTATATTCTCAATTAAAACTATGAATTAGTTTTATTATTTTATTTAGTTTTTATAATGTCCATCCAGGTGTAGAAGGTGACGTCTTCAAATTGTTTGTTTAGTTTATAATTTTACAGTCAGTCAACTAAATGTTTCCGATCGACTCGACTTCAACTATAATGGAAATATTGACAATTTCAATCCATGTTGAATTTGCAGTTGTGTGATAAACGTCTCAACCAGCGGACGCTAAAAACAACAGTTTGTGGTTTTAACGGGCCGCTACTTCTTGGAACTGTTTCTTGGCAGAAAAAAACATCGAGACGACGTGACGTCCCCTTCAATCGACGAATCGTTTTCCTTCGTCTTTTTTTGTTTGTTTCTCAGCAGAGGAACTCATCTCATGGGAAGGTGTCGGTCACTTTTAAGGACATTCTGCGTCTCATGTCTAGATGAAAGTCTAGCTTCAGGAAAACAAGGACGTTTGTTACGTTAACAGAGTTACGGTTAAGTCGTCAGCATAGATAAGTCAACAGTTGACTTTTGGGTCTCCTGAGTGAAAGTCATGGGGCTCTTTGACTCGTCCGTTTATTTATTCCCCCATTTATTTCCGCCATCAACCATGAAAGATATAACCACTAGTGCTGCTTAGTACTTGTTATGTAAGTCCCAGATATCCAGAGAAACTAAATGTCGTCATGTCTGGTTCATAACATCATCCAGAAGTGTTTTCACTGTCAAGCCACACGTCAGCTGTTTACTACAGCTGCATGAACCCAAAACAAACTGATTTTGCTGAGATTTAATTGCAATAAACGGACACAAAGGGACGCAGAAATAACAACATAATGATGCCAATTTGTAAAAAGTCTTAATTCACGTTTTATTAGTTCTGACCTTAAAACGAGAAGCAAATCACTTTTATAATGTTTGTTGGATCAGTGCTATGCTAAGCTAACATTGTAGCAGCTCCATCAACACTCAACATACCTTCATCGCAGCGTAAACACAGCAGCGTGGTTATTGTTTGTACCATCTGGTTTATACACATTTATACATTTCTCTGTACTAATGTGAAGTATTCTGGGTGAACACAGACGGAAACAATATTAATTTCCTCCATCTTTGATTCAACAACGTCAGTGATGACCGGAGGTGAATCTCAACACTGATTGGCTTTAAAGACACAACGATGTCCTGCTTTGATCCAGGTTCTCACTAAAAGACCCAGGATCACATTGTTAAAGACTTTAGAGGCTTTCAGGGGGTCTCGGACAGTAATCTTGCAGAGAAAGTTACTCCTCATCTTTCATGTGTTTTCATACAAAAAGTCCAACAACACGTGTCAATTTCTGCTTGTTACATGCGTACGATCGTAGTTAGAATTTAAAAAAACGAGTGAAGTTTTGTTACTGAAGAACGGAAGTTACGTAACAAATACATCAACGTTTACAAATTGTCTCTATTTGATGAGACCCGGCCTGGAATCTGGTTTCTTTTCACAGGACGAACTGGAGGAGCAGCTGATGCAGATTTGAGCTTCTTATCGCACATCGACACCAAAAGTGACAAAGAAAAGAAAAGACAGAAGGAGGGAGGAAAGGAGGAGAAGGGAAAGTGAGATGGAGGCAAAGAGAGGATAGAAAGCAACCACATAAATACACGAAACCCTCATGTTTGTAATTAGTTTCATTAATATCCGTATCGTCATGATCCCATGAGGTTTTGTTGCTCTGTGGTTGGATTAAATAATAAAAGCATGCGGCTCATTGTGAAGACCGGGAGCTTTCACAGGGTTGGATTACTGTCATGTTGAGAGGATGAACAGAAAACATATTCTGCAAAAGTACAGTGAAAAACAGCCCTGAATGCTTTCTGAGTGTAGCCGACAAAAAGCCACAAACCAGCCTCCACAATGACGAGGAGGGGCTGTAATTATCTGTAAACTCATATTTCATATTCATGAACCTTTATACAAACCCTGAGAAGAAACAAGTCCAGTATTAAATGTATTATAACCCAAAATCACTGCGCTCTGTGCAATATACAGGCTGCGTCACTCCTCCTCTGTCCAGATATGGTCACTTCCTGTTCACTGGTTGCCAAAAGAAAACAAGATGGCGACGGCAATAAATGTTTATTTAGGTTTCTTTATTTAGTCCAAATAAGAGAATGAGAAAAGCTCCGCCGTGCTCCTCGTTCTCCAGCGTGTCGCAGTAACTAGTGAAAAAGACAGAAAACACGTTTGACAGTTTTAGTTTTTAATGAAAGAAAATCTGACCTCAACGTTAGAATCCACCTTCAAAATAAAACACATTACAGAGAAACACGCTCATCACACTTTGCTCTGTGGAAGGTGAACAATGCCCCAAAAACACACACACACACATCAATGAGCCTCACTGTTGTTCCTTCATCATCATCATCACACTGTAGGTTATTCTGACTAATTAAAATGTTTGTTTGATAAGAAACAGCTGTTTTAGGAGATCACTGGAGAATCTATATACTTGTGTTTTTTAACCAATGTGCAGTTTGTGTTTTATTCTCTCTGATGGTTTGATTTCTTCTGACAAGAACTAAAACTCTGCAGAGAAATAACACTGGATTTAATCTGCAGCATTCACACAAAACACTTTTTTGATCTGATCCACCGATGACGTGACAGAAAACAACAGAGATCACAGCGAGATGACGAATGAAGGAGAGCTGTGAAAGGAAAGATGAGCGAGAGAGAGAATCTGAAAGGAGGAGAGAAAAAAGGAGGGTGGAAGATGATGCAGAGATAAACGAAGAGTCTCTTCTTTCTGTTCTGTAATATATATATATATATATATTGCTGTTTCATGGTGAAGGAGGTCAGCAGGCGGAGGGCCCAGTTCTTCTTCTTCAGGACAATAAAGACGCTCCTCCATCCTCCTCCTCCTCTTCCTCAGTCTTTGTCTGCGTTCCCAGAAGGTGAGACCGAGCCTGAAAGAAGTTTTGTTTCGGGGCGAGGTTTATAAATGGATCAAAGCCTCCTCCATCCTGATCATCTTCTCACACTTCCTTCTCCAGACGATGCTGCGCGACTCGGACGGAGCGGTGAGTCTTTTTATTGTTTGGCTGGGAGATAATGCAGACCGGTTGGTTTGAGCACTTTTCTATAAAGTAAAAGTTCAACAAAAAATATAGTTTGCTTAAAGATTTAGAATTCTTCTTTTCCAACTATGTTGTATTTAAATAAGGAATAAATATCTCAATATTTCAGTCTTGAGTTTATCTACGACCAGATAAGGTTCAATTTGGAAAATTAATCAATATTTTTAAATATGAATTGCGTTAATGGATGATTTAAGTTAAAACAAAAGTGCAGCATTCAGAGCAGATTTACAGAGTAGAGTCCCTTCATGTGTCAGAAGAGGCGACACATCTCTGGTTCGATTGAGGAACCAGCACTGGATGTTTAGATCGAAGGGGAATCTTTTACACCGAAGCCCCCCTCTAAGAGACCTGGTTGGGTCCCCGATGGGAACTCAAGGGGGATCTTCTACGGCCTTGAAGGACTAGATTACTGGATGAGGAATCACACAGAGACACGTAGATACAGGCTCAGACGCTTCCAAGACACCAAGCAAATCAGCCCAAAACGGCGTGAGCTCCATGTGAACTCTGGACCCAAAGTCCAGGACCTCGTGGTGTCTCCAACGTCTTTATGTCTTTTTATTACTGTATTTGAATTGTGTCTAAAATCCAAGAAGGATTGGAATCTGATTGCTAGCAGGAGTTAAAAAAAGGTGTAAATGCAACTGTAAGTTACACCGGAATGAAGTAAAACCTGTGATTTCCACACATACCATCGTCCAGAAGGCGATTATCTGACTATCTGATCCCTGATCAGTTCAAACCACGAAAGAATCTGTGTCGAGAGTGAAAGCTGTGAAGATGAAACGACTTTCGTCTCGATTCATCCGTGTGTTTGTCTTCGTTTACGGATGAAGCTGTTTAGTTTCCACAGCTAAAGTGTTCTTGTTGTAACTAAATCTTCTTCTTCTTCTTCTGGTGTTTTTGTCAGTTAGGGTCAATCTTAATTCACATGAAGCACAAAAAACTGAGACAGATTGTAATCAGATTTGTGATTCTGCAGAAAGAAATGTGACTAAATGTAAAAGAAAGGTCTCATCTGGATTTCATGTGCACATGAGACACTTCGTTCATCACTTTGTTTGAAAAACATTCTCAGACACAGTGTCAGTATCACAGCTCCCTTCATCCTCCTCTTCCTCCAGATGTTGTTGTCCTGGCTGCTGGGACTCCTCGTCCTCTCCTCCCTCTGCTCAGCCATGTATGAAACCGCTGAGAGCAGTGGAGATGACCTCAACACCTACAACATGACTAATTCCTCCGAGTCCTCTGAATCCTCCGAGTCCTCCGAGTCCTCTGAGTCCTCTGAATCCTCTGAGTCCTCTGAGTCCTCTTGGATGTCTGACACTCCCATGTCCCACATGGCCCGAATGTCCCGCGATGAACCGTGGCCACCCGGTGTCAACGGTAGTAATTTTCCCCGGATGCCCGGAGACCCCGACTCGCCGTTGTTCCCGATGACTTCTATCTGCGACATGCTGTGGAACGCGCCGGTGCCGCCGACCCTCGACCAGATTCCCTTTTTCTGCCTCTGTTCGCACTGTAAGGGCACCGCGGGGCCCAAAGGAGACAGAGGAGACCGGGGCCTTGCAGGTACGTAGACCACTTCAAAACACCTGTTGGGTCCCCGTGGCGTCCAGATATCAGACGTGTTGGGTTGAGATCACTGCCAGGTGTTGAGGGTCAGGTGATCATACACAGCGTCTTAAGGGCGCAATATCAAGATTCAATCTTGTGTTTAATAAATAACATTGTGAAGCACAGATTTACTAAAGATTAAGAAACGTGTTTGAAGGTAACAAGATATTCAATCTGTTTTGAATGCTAAACTGTTCCTTTGCTTTTAAACTCATCTCACACACTTCTGTTGAGATAACGCTCAATGACTTTGCTTGTTTTAAGAATTTAATCTATTAAAGAAGGCCATGACCTAAAAAAAAAGAGCCACTGGTCTCTGCAGGAGAAGTGAGGACTGAGATATAAGTGTTGAGCGAGTCAGTGAAGCAAAGCACCAACAACACAAGGCCTGACTGTGATCTGTGATCAGGTGCACCTGGGAGTCCCGGGAGAAGAGGAATGATGGGCTTCCCTGGTCGTCCAGGATTCACAGGCCGTGGAGGGATAAAGGGTGAGTGACAATTCAAGGAGTCTGCATCATCACTTCACCGCTAACTGTAAGAGGAAAGTGTGTCCGCCCCCCAGACTGAACCTGGAAGCTGGTTTCACAACTTATCCTCAATAAAACATGAACTTTCATTTCTTTGTAATGATATTTCTGTCTCTGTCTGTGGTTACAGGTCAGAAGGGAGACCTCGGGGAGAAAGGGAGTCTCGGCGCCGTCGGTTTCACCGGCATGAAGGGCCAGCGGGGCTTCAAAGGTCTGCTTCCATCAGTCTTACATGTAAAGGATCACTCTGTGTGAAGGGTTACTAGTGTTACGTGAAGAGGACTGTCACATAGACATCTTGATTTCTCACCGTTTCAAAGGTAAAACTGATCTAACGTTGCGATGGTCAAGGTTTGACTGAGGAAGGATTATGTTTCATGGCCATAACAATCACCTCTTGTTTAAGAATAGGGGATGGTCATGGTTGGTAGGAAACAGGAAGCAGACTGGCTCATCCAGCATTCAAAGCTATACCTACGAAAAATAATGCGCCATAATTAGTAGATATATCATGAATTTTCTTCTTTCGTATGTTGAAGACCTCTAATTCACACCCAGGGCAGGAGGAAGCGGAGGTGGACGGGCCGAACAAACAGCGTGTTGATTTTTTTCGTGTGGTTATTTTAACCTAAACAACGATCTGTTCCTAAACCTTACCAAGTAGTTCTGTTGCCTGAGTTTCCTGTGAAGACAGAAGTTCATTTGAAGAGATTGTATGAATGTAACAAGCGGAAATTGACACGTGTTGCAGGCTTTCGTAGGAAAAATGCACGAAAAATGAGAAGAAAAGCTTCTTCTCGTATTCATGGACTAGTTTATTACCTTTTTACATGTAAAAACAAGTCAAGCATTAAATGCATTATGAAGAAACAAAGGTTGAATGTCCTGTTAACAATTTGATTTGGCTTCAAAACATTTACGCCAATGAAGATTTCATTTCATACCCGTGTACCACGTGTGCAAGTTGCAAAGATCGCAAAGATCCACGCGCCCCACCATAAGTATGCCAATTTCTGGCACGCAGCGAGTATAGACTAAGCTTAACCTCTCGTAGGATATCATCGTGTGAAGATACGAGGACCTCCAGCCTCTGCAGAATTTGAGGCTCTATATGTCTATAGTCTTATCCTCCTTGGCTACCGACAGACAACAGTCAGCTTTGTCACCTGAATATCAATATATTGTACATCAAAATGTAACGCAAATATTCTTGATGTGTGTCTCCAGGAGACAAAGGGGACCAAGGACTGGAAGGCCCACCAGGATCAGAAGGCCCCCAGGGTGAAACTGGTACATGCCCTGCCTCCTGTGAGAGTCTACCAGGCACCCCTGGGGAACAAGGAGTCCCTGGACCAGCCGGAACCCGGGGTCTTCCTGGGGTCCAGGGATCTTTGGGACCCAAGGGTAATATGGGCGATAAGGGCGACATGGGTATGCCCGGTGACTCCGGGATGAACGGCCAGAAGGGTGATCAAGGTGAGCAGGGGTTGTGCGAGTGCACGGATGGGACAGACGGCGCTGATGGGAATCAGGGAGAACAGGGGGGTAAAGGGGACAAAGGGGACTCTGGTGCCCAGGGTGTTCAGGGCCCCATCGGGCTAAAAGGCAATGAGGGCAGTATGGGTCTCATGGGGCCGCCTGGGCCCTGCTCCCCGGCCATCAAATCAGCATTCTCTGCGTCTCTCAACCAGTCGTTTCCGTTTCCAAACTGGCCCGTTCCTTTCCAACGCATCCACCTCAACATGCAGGGGCACTTCGACACGTTCATAAGCATCTACAGCGCCCCCATCAACGGCACCTACGTCTTCACCTTCAGCCTGGCCGTCAGTGGAAAGCCTCTCAAGGTCGGCCTGTTCCTAAACTTCTCCCCCGTAGTCAAAAAGACAGAAACAACCGTCCCATCCACCATGAGCCACACCGTCATCCTCCACCTCACCATGGGAGACAAGGTGTGGCTGCAGGTGAGGGACTCCAACACTAACGGCATGTTCACCGACCGTGAGAGCAGCAGCACGTTCTCAGGGTATCTGATGTACCCCGACTCCTGCCAAATGCCCCGAGGACGAGGATTTCCTCATTCCGGACCGACGGTCTTGCCGAAATTCACGGCGCAAAGCTTCAAATGGGACAGCCCCTCCCCCACTACCCGCCCACCACAGTAGGCTCCAGTCAGTCGCGTTACAGACGGAGCGTCCTCACACACCCAATCACAGTGTCTCTATAACTGCAGGTTTTAAAGGAGGGGTATTCGCCTTATGCTGCCCCGCCCATTTCCCCCTTCTAGTTCGAATGCTTTTGTGTTTGTTTAGTGCTAGCAGGGCTGTAAACAATGTTGCTATTTGGGAGCATTCAGCAGCTACACTGTGACAATCTGGATGCTTTTTACAGAACCACATCCATCAGTTATTGGGAGCACATCACATGTAAACGGTCTGAAATCTCATTTGAGGACATTTTTATTTACTTTGCAGTGTCTCTTGGTGTAGATGGCTCCGCCATGAGGAACTACAGAAATACCAAAGCACATCAGTTCACTTGCTGGTCAGAGACAAAGGGTTGACAAAGAGTTCAAATGTAGTGTTATTAACCAACCTGTCTGACTGCGAGCCTGCTGGTTCTTTATTTCATTTATTATTATAATCTTTTAATACCCCATGGTTAAACATGCAGTGGCTACCCTTATGGCAGTCAGAGTAATATTTAAAAAAACAGTCACATGTTCATTTTGTTTGCGACCGGCCGGTCTTACACAGCCAGCAGCTCCTCCCAGCTCTAAAAACGTTGGCTTACATTTACAAATAGCCAGTATTTGGATAAACTGATTCCACATTTGGGAATCTGTCCCAAAGAACATTTCGGTAATTTTCAATATGAAATAGTTTTCCATTTGTAGCAGATTCCGCAGAAAAGCTAATAAAAGTGCTGTTATTACACTAAAACTTATCCCAATGAATCTGCTGATGCTCTGACTTCTCCTCTAGCGCCACCATGAGGTCGACTTTTGTGGTTTTGGGTTAAATAACTGTTGGACGGATTTCCATGAACTGTGGTTCAGACATTCATGTTCCCCTGAGGATGAATTGCAACATCTTTGGTCATCTTTTTAGATTTTATTTTTGCAGTGTGTGTCCTAATAAACCATTCTGTTGAGTTGGAGTTCTGGAAACCAAACAAAGACTCAAACTATAAGATATTTAAAGAAATGAAAACAAACATAGATTAAGCAGGAAAATACCCTCCTTTTACATGTGGAGATAAACTCACTCTCATGATTGAATACTCACTGAAATATGAAAATGCATGTAGGCTTACAGGTGCCAGCTGGACTAATGCTTTTGATTGGTACTTACTTTAATAAATGGCTCGAGCGCTGAGCTGGTCGCTGACTTTTACAGTCGCCGTAGAGGTTCAGACCTGCTCTAGATGTTTTAAAATCACTTTGCATCCTCAGAGTAAATATATTCTTCAGCTTTCTGCAGCGTAGTTTTAGGGATTTTATTTCAGACAAAAGCGACAGAGTCGAGTTTGACAAACTACAAAGAAGATTCAGAAAACCTGCAGCCTTCTCACTGGACACGCGTTCAGTCAACAGTTGTTTCCCGTGTTGATGGAAAGAAGATCAGAAAGTATTCATCTTCTTCACATCCTCGCTAGAAACCGCTTTAAAGTCCAAAGAGGCCAAGGAAATACTCAAAACCGGTCTGAGCTGAACCTTATGTCAAAACGTATTGTTTGGAAAACTTCATGTCGATCCGTGTTGCCAGATTGGGGGAGTTTCCTCACAAATTGGGTTACTTTTGATTAAGTTGTGCCGGTAGACAATATTACCAACCTAGCTGTCATTTCATGGTAAAAAAACAAATACAAAATGAATGAAACGTCATTGTGTCACTCTTATTATTGACTGATTTGATTTGAGAACATATTTGACTGACATGACTTGTATTCAATCATCGTTGGGATAACGGAGGACCTGATGTGTTTGGTTTGTCTCATTGCACTCTGCAACATTACATCTTTGGTTATTCGATGCAGGTATAAAGCGTATGATGTGTTTTCTACTGCGCGTGTGATGGTTTTGATGGTTTTGTTTGTGTTGCTGGCGAGCTTATGATTTGGGGTTTTACTGAATTGAAGCATTGATGGGCAGGAGATTGTCTGATCATTGCACTCTGTTTTAAGGCGGTTTCCAGCTGATCAACAGTATTGGTAGTGAGTATTATACTGACAGCCAAAATGGCTTTCGTGGCTATAGTTGTCCAAGGCTTTACGCCCAATGCCTTGCCAAATCTAACAGCCAAATCCGGCTCTTATTGAATCTTCTTCGGTGCCAGAACACGGCCGACATTCAGCCACAAGTGACGAAAAACTACGAATAACACTCATATTTGTGAGACAGAATTCTCCCTGTGTGAGGTTACAAGTACAAACACATCCCTTTAAACCCTTTGTTTGATTGTCACAGTGCAGTTTATGTCATCGAGCACTTTAGTTTAAAGAGTCAAGAATCAACAATTTGTACTCAAATAAATCTGGCAAAGAAAAGAGCGCTCGAATTAGCAGCGGAGATCGTAATAGGAATTTCACTTCTTTTGATGGAAGATGTAAATATGTGAATCGTCATCGTGCCTTAGAGCGAAATCAAGAAGAGTTTGTTGAGACAGAGGTTTGATTAAGATGTTTAAACAGCAGGTGATCAGGCGACGCTATGAAGGAACGAAGATGGTGGAGAAACAAAGTCATGAACAGGCTGGACTGTGAATTATGGGTAAAGCAGTGCAAAGTGCAAAATAATCTCCATCTTCATCCAGTTTAAATTCATAAAAGAAAGAAGCTGGTGGAGTGAGAGCGTTTCACCCGTTTCTACTAGAAGATTAACTGGTTTTAATAAAACGTAGATGCCGGTGCAGATACTCAGCCAGACTGGGAACACGTGGAATTATCTCATTTACATCATATGACATATATACGACTTTTATTATGTTTACTTTTATCAATCAAAGGAAGAGGCTGGGTTTACATGAAAACCAATGATTCATAAAAACATCAAAACAGAAGCTTGGACACCTCCAGTGTTTTCTGGACACGTGATTGGACGATCAGACTGAAGCATCGTCTTCAGCGTTACATGTCGTTGTGTGTCACGCGCTGTCGTTGTGGTTTTTGTCTGAAATTAAAAGTTTCTCCTGAGGGTTTCTTTTTGTCCGACTGTTTCTTCAGCGACTTTAATGTTTTGCATCATTCATAGAATATCAGATCATCTTATTCTCCTCTTTTAAAGGTCCCAGTGAGAGAAAAACAAGTTAAATTTAATCTAAAGAAGTTCAAATGAAACAACACAGTATGGTTTACATTGTTTACTACCTTGTCATTTGCAAGTTCTTTCATCATTTCAAGTGTTAATTGTAAAAAGTTATTTCTTAATTATGTCGTTCATCGCCATTAAAACACTAGTTTACTCTGACTCAATCCCACATACGCCGTCCTGCTGACACAAATACTCTTAATGTTAATGTGGATTCAATCCGCTGCTGAAAATAGTCTGTTTGTTTGACTTTAATGAGCCTTTTTTAAACAAACCCATGAAACAATGCTGTGGAACCAAACATTGCACATCTGTATGTGAACTCCAGAGTTCTGGATTCCTGATAAACGTGTCTTTATTTTCTACATCACGTGCACGTTTCAGAGTGACCTGCACACCTGTGTACTAATCAAGCTGATCAGCGTGTTGATTGGCCACACCTGTGAGGTGGAGGGATCATCTCGGCTCACTGACACAGATTTGAACAAATGTGTGGACAGAATTTGAGAGAAATTAAACTTTTGTGTGCGTAGAACAAACATATACTAAAGTATTTTATTTTATTTGAAGATTTTTGTCTTCGGTAGGAACCGAGGAAGTAAGAAAGTATTTAGAGATAAAGTAAAGAATAATATTGACACCAGACTTCTTAAACTATATCTTTAAAGAGATGTTTAGTTCAATTACAGACATTTAGAGACTCTACAGGTGAAGAGGGTCAACACATGAACTCATAGATATCACCATGAAGCTTCACCACTTCATCACTCACATTAAAACACAGTTTTTTAATATGCAAATGAGGCATTATCTGATGGTAAATTTTGGTGCATTTAGGAGAAATCTACAGACGGAAACAGACAAAATAGTAAAATAAATGTTTTCTTTCCTCTCGTCTGAAAGAAGACGAGTTATAGAAGCAAAATATCGCAGGGCATGAAGACTCAATGCATTACACCAAGAACGAGCAGCTTAGTGCATGAACGAAACAATCACATCTTTTATTGTCGCAGAGTTCAAACTGCATCACATCCAGATAAAGTTTAGCTTTTATAAATGCTGCTCCTGTAAATCTGAAGCCTGCAGCGTCGGTTTCACAGTAAGTAACAGTAACACGACCGACGAGTCTTTACATTCTGAACTCACAGTCACAAAAAACTCAAAACCAACTTTTCTTTCCTTCTTGAGCCTCACAAAGTCCACTTGTTGTCAGATTGTAGAAAAGGAACAGACGACTAACGTTATTGATCCTTCAGATCTAAAAATGCAGTCAAGAGTCACAAATTACCTGCGTTACTGAAAAAGCACAAAAACAATCTTCTCGCCAATGAATTTACAAAGATTCATCAGGTATTCTATTCAAGGACCATAGCGGTGGTTTTGCATGTTAGCCAAGAGAAATCATCTTTAAATGCAATTTAACAACAATATTAAAAGTTGTACGTAAATATTTATTCGCTCCAAGACTCAACGTTACTATTCAGAACATATTCAGACACCGAGTCTGCCGACAAGTCGACACATATGGACCTGGTATGATAACCCAGTCACCAGAAGGTGTTGGCATTGTTCTGCAAACCAAAGGATACATTGAATGTTGACGTTTCAGAACCAGAAATACATTTAATAAATGTATGTTTCATATCAGTCTGGTGTCCCGCTTGCACACAAGGCCACATGGTTAACGTTGTGAAACGATTGTTTAGGTTTATACAACAAAATAATTTGGTTATGGTTCGAAGGAAAAGATCATGGTTCGTATTAAAATATAATAACATAACGTAACAACTTAACAACGTAACAACGTCAAGTAAAAACCTAAAGTAACAACTGTAACATCGTAAGTACCACAAATAACCAACAATGACCCTTAGTGGTCTTCCTTATGTAACGAAACATAGCAAGCATGAAGTCAATGCACTTATAGCTTCACACGGGACACTAACAGTGGTCTCCTGGGTGAAAGGCTTGTGTTGTTTGACCCGTATTGACCTAAGTGGACTTTCTTGCTTGTTTAACTTATTATTTTACCAGGTAACCTTCAAAAGTGCCGCTCAACTTACTGCGTCACTTGCTCGGACCGAATGCGAAAACGTTGACATTGAACATATCCGCTGCTTACAAGATACAAAACATTTTGGGCAGATATTAGCAGGTTCCACTAGCTGCATACAGACTGAATGGTTGAGTCCCTCCAGCTCTCACCAACCACACCTAGTAAAAGTGTAAGAAGATGCTTCCAGCAGACTCTTTTAGAGACAAGATGGTGAACACAGTGACGCAATTAGCAGCTAAAGAGACAGATATTTCCCTCAGGAGGATGAGTCGTCAGGTCGTCAGGTCTGTAACTGCTGGATGTGAGAATAAGCATCTGATAGCTAACATGTTAGCTTTAACAAGAAGATGAGACAATGATATTTGAGGGCTGTCATTGTGTTTTGGAGCCTTTCTGCTTCTACTTTAGATACTTACTGAAGTACGCCTAAGTTGTACTAAAACATGCAAAAACACAGGTATGGTCCTTTTAATTAAGTCTTAACAACACAAACTCTGAGGCGAGTTTCAGCCGTCGTCACTCTGGTCGAAGCTCTTTCTTCATTTCTCTTTGGGCGCGATGTCGTCACCACCCGACACGTTTCCATCTTCGTCCTCGTCATCAATCATCCCCTTCAGGTACGAACGCTTGAACTCCTGGAACTCCATCTCCTCCTCCATCTCACTGCAGATGACAGCCGTGTTAGAGAAGAGCTGCTAGCATTTGATATCATCGGCACAATAGTGAGATTTATCACATGTAGACAGTCGGGTGAAGCTAAAAACAGACTTTAACTCTAATGAATCAGACACGAGGCAATTCCACAAAAATTCTAAAAGCAAAGTACAAACATAGGAAAGTTGCCACTGCTGATGAAGATACAGGTAAGTTAACAGGAGCTAAAGCGGACGAAGTGATAAAAGATCCTGAAAACATGATCTTGGCCTAAGATGAATAATAATAATAGTAATATTTTAATTTTATATAGCGCTTTTCTTGGTACCCAAAGACGCTTTACATAAAGGCAAACAAAACAAACAAACAAAAAAGAAAAAGAGGAGCAAACAAAACAAACAAACAGAACTTTTGTTTTTTTTGGTAAAAAAAAAAAATAAAAGAACTGGAGAATGGGTCATGTAGTGGAGGGTAGGGTGCTGGAGGACATTTACACCAAGCATCACGACAAACACATCGATGTTTGGACAAAGAGTAGTCAGAATGTCCTGTTCATTCATTCATTCATTCATTTATTCCAACTCCGACAGACTGACGCTTCTTTCATCAAAGATTTAAAAACATTCAAAGTAATTCATTCCTTTAATCGCTGATTGGAAAACCATCTTACCTCTCCTTCACTGTTGCCAGCAATAAAGAAAGAAAAGACATCGAAAACCAGAAGCTTTAGTTTGTCGACTTCCTTTCATCCGACTATGAAAATCATGTATAAACACATTTATGTACATGTAGTTATTTTAGAGTAAATAATGCTGTTAACAATAGGATGGATGGATGGATGGATGGATGGATGGATGGATGGATGATGGATGGATGGGTGATGGATGGATGGATGGATGGGTGATGGATGGATGGATGGATGGTGGATGGGTGATGGATGGATGGATGGATGGATGGTGGATGGATGGATGATGGATGGATGGATGGATGGTGGATGGATGGATGGATGGATGGATGATGGATGGATGGACGGATGGATGATGGATGGATGGGTGATGGATGGATGGATGATGGATGGATGATGGATGGATGGACGGATGGATGATGGATGGATGGGTGATGGATGGATGGATGATGGGTGATGGATGGATAGATGGATGGATGGTGGATGGATGGATGGATGGATGGTGGATGGATGATGGATGGATGGGTGATGGATGATGGATGGATGGGTGATGGATGGATGGATGATGGGTGATGGATGGATAGATGGATGGATGGTGGATGGATGGATGGATGGATGGTGGATGGATGGATGGATGGATGGATGGATGGTGGATGGATGGATGGATGGGTGATGGATGATGGATGGATGGATGGACGGGTGTGTTGTTTCCTTACCTGCATCAGGTTTAGGATGCATCAGTTTGAAGGGAACTTCCAGACCGACCTCACTGCATTACAAACAAAAACAAAGTGTTTCTCACTGCAGCTTTATTAATGAATGAATACACAGTACATGATGTAACAATTATATTATTTTGTCACTTTCTACTTTTCTACTTACTACTATTGATGAAAACAAGTCAACATGAACTCACCTTGATCCCATCACCCTGAGAACACGACAGAGACAAAGACGAAGATTGGAACAGAGAATAAAAAATGATGTTGAATCTTTTGATTTGAACAAAACAAACATTTGAAAGATGGCAACAGTCAGGAGCCAGTGACTTCAAACTCAATCCAAAGTAATGAATTTTTACATCCATCAGTTACAGAATAATCATTAGGAGTCTTTGTGTTTGTGTCACCAAATGAATGTAAGTCCAATATTCTCTCTTTTAGCTCTCTTTTTGGGCTCCACCACCACATCTAGCTGGCTTCTAACTGTGTCTGTGCCTTAAAAAAAACAACGTTTTATGCTTGAATGAGGTGGAGAAGTTGCTGTATTGATAAAAATCAAAATGCAACAAAGTGCAATGGACATAGAGCTAATGGATAAATGATGATGTTCATGAGATCTTTCATTGATACATGAAGCTAACAGAAATGTCATATTTCCATCAGGTTTTCTAATATTAAATGTCTTTTCTGGGAAACACAAACACTTGCGACTGACCCTCCGACGATGAGCTTCACCATGATTCTGTATGAAACCATGATCCCCATAACTTCCTTCAGCACACCGTCTTTGACACTGAAAGTGAAAAAAACAAACACTTTTGATAAAAGACATAAAAATCTGACTCAATGACCGAACTGTCATTTAGGAGGCTGTTCTCATGCAGCATCTGCAGCTATTCCTAGTAAACTGTAGATATCCCAAGAAATAAATGTGCATGTAATTCTACGTAATCATGAACGGGGAAGGGGAGGTGTATGGGTCAACAAAACCAGGAGTTTTGTTGCTTGAACCTGACCAAGAAGTTCACAATCTATTTCTTAACTTAACGGAGTAGTTTTGATGCTTAATGTTGCCTCACCCTAACTGAGTAGTTTTGTTTCCCCAAACGAAACTAAGTATAATCTTTTCCTAAACTTGCTGAGGTAGCTTTGTTACGTAAATCTTTCTAAGCAGTCTTGTTGCCTAAATCTAACCAAAAGCTAACGAAGTATTTTACAATCTTGAGTTCTGTTGCTGAAACATAACCAAGAATTTCACATAGTTTTTTTCTGCCTAAATCTAACTAAGTATTTCACAATCTTTACCTGAACTTACATTAGTAGTTTTGTTATCTTAACTTAACTAACTAGTGTTATTGCCCACATCCAACCAAGTATTTCACTTTATTTTCCTAAATGTAACTGATACGTTTTGTTGTTTAAACCTAACCAAGTATTTCACGATAATTTCCTAAACTTAACTAAGTAGTGTTGTGGCCTAAACATAACTAAATCATTTTGTTAACTCAATCTAACTAAGTATTTCACAATCTCTATCTGAACTTACATTAGTAGTTTTGTTACCTTACAAACTAGTGTTATTGCCCAAATCTAACCAAGTAATTTACTTTCAGAAACATAACTAACTTCTTTTGTTGCTTAATTAAACCTAACCATTTCCTTAACTCAACTAAGTAGTGTTTAGTAGTGTTTAGTGGCCTAAACTTAACTAAGCAGTGTTGTGGGCTAAACTTAAGTAGTTGTTTTGGCTAAACATAACTAAGTTGTTTTGTTACCTAAACCTTGTTGAGTAGATGTATTGCCTGTATCTATCTACTGGATCTACGGGATCCATCTAACAACTGCTTTCTTTTAAAGAGGCTGGATGTGTTGCTCACATGCTCGATGACGCCAGGTTGGTGTCTTCATGCTTCAGCTTGCCGTCCAGAGCGATGCCCTTCCTCTCCCTGTTGTTGGCCAGCAGAGGCAGCAAGGTGTAGACTTTCTGCAGGGTCGCCCCAGGAGACACCGAATCCCTGAGACACAAATGAGCAATAAACTTTAGTAGAAAACACAGAATACAGCAGCCAAGAGGCTAACCAACATAAAACAGTCATGCACAATGATCGCTCCATGATTTTACTATCGAGCATCCAAATCTTAAATGTCCTCCGGCTCACTTTGGAAACTCATCTGAAAAAGCTTTGAGGAATGTTAAAGAATTAGGGAAGCTAAACCAGGAAGTGTAATGAAAACATATGAGGAGCAATTTTCCTTCACTGTAAGATTCAAATCGACGTCATTCACACTCAAAACTAAATGATGAACCAAAGAGACTTCTGTAGTTTTCTGACTAATACAATTATTTTATTGAGACAAAAGAACAAACCTTTAAGATTAATCCAATAAAAGTTATAGTGACAATATTACCTTAAATTTAACTTCAAACAACAGACAAGTTATATCATGAAAATGAAGAACAGACAAATTCAATTATTAACTGTAAATACAAAGTTTCTTTTTTCCAACTGCATGTAGAGAAAATATCTTGAGAAAATAAAAATAAAACAAAGAGGCAAGCTAAAACCATGTTAAATGTTAATGTATTTGTTAGGAATTGTCTGTTTATTATCATATTTTTAAGAAAAACTTTGTTTCATTAAAAATATCTGAGACCTGGGAACAAGGTGACATCACTAAAGAAACTGTGTGAACACAACTACAATAAGTAAATCGGGTCAAAGTTGAAGCAGGAAGTAATGTTAAAATCAGTTTGGGTTGTTTTATCCACAAGAACCCTTTTTGAAAGAAAGAGTTCTTCAAGGATGTTTAAAGTTTAGCTGTTCATCATCATCATCATCATCATCATCATCATCATCATCATCCTCATCATGTTGTTCTACAGTCACAGAGACCTTCACTGGTGAAACCTTCAGTTGGAGATCCAGAGTTCATATAAATGGAACCATCGTCTCAGTGAAAGTGTGTGTGAAGGTGTGTATGTGTGTGTTGGTTTCAGGATCAGAGATCGACAGCTTTCCTCTGTTCCAGTCCAGATTCACTCTGATCCTCTGGATCTTCTTCTGGACGTTGAGAACGAGTTGATCTGATGGTGGAGAGTCAGCTCTGTATTCACCTTCATAGAACCGTATTCTCCATAATCCAGACTCTATGTCCCTCTTCCTCTGGACAGACTCTGCTAACAGACCCAGAGACCAGTATTCACAGTCTCCAACCTGGACGTCCCAGCTGTGAGTCCCTGAGTTAAATCCCTCAGAACCCAGAACACAGAAGAAACCATCAATCCTCTCTGGATTATCAGGAAGCTGCTGTTCCTCTCCTCGTCTCACACTGGTCAGATCTTCAGACAGGATGAGTCCTAGACCAGCAGTGTTTGGGTCCAGAACCACAGGAGTGTAGGAGACCATGTCCTTCATGTTGTTCCAGATGTTGAAGGCCAGGTTGCCCAGGTGTTTGGCCTGGTCTATCAGAGCTCCTGAGAGCAGCTGTGGATCCTCCAGCAGGGGGCGCTGCTGGACTCTTTCCACTGCAGCCTTGTAGTTGTTCAGGAATGAGACGTCTTCAGCTCTCAGCTCGTCCTCTGTGGCTCTGACTGTGTCTGAAAGAGCTGCTATCTCTCTGCTCAGAGCCTCCATCTTCTCCTTCATCATCTGACTCTTCTGCTCCTCTTCCTCCCTCAGTGCAGCCATCCTGGCCTCCTCTTCCTCCTCTAGAAACTGGTAAAGCTTCTTAAACTGCTCCTGAATCTGCCTCTCTGTGCGTCGGGCCTGGACCTTCATGTGTTCTGCTGTTTGATCAGACTTCACTTGAACTTCTTCATAAACCTTTAACTTCTCCTTTCAGGGCTCCAGAGCTTCCTGAAGGTTCTTCTTGTGTTGTGGAGCAGCTTCATCGATGGGTCTGAATCTGTGGTCGCTGTGTTTCTCTGAATCTCTGCAGACGAGACACACCGGCTGCTGATGGTCCGGACAGAAGAGTTTGAGTTCCTCAGAGTGCAGACTGCAGAGAGGCTCTGAAGCTCTCTGATCTCTCAGCTGGAAGAAACTCTCACACAGGTTCTTTAGAGCAAAGTTAGGAGGTAGTGAATCCTTTGGATGTCTTCTCTTACAAACTGGACACTCTTGGACTTCCTTCTCTGTCCACCAGCTCTGCAGACAGATTCTACAGAAGCTGTGGCAACATGACAGGATGACGGGATCTTTAAAGACCTCACAGCAGACAGAACAGCAGAGATCTTCCTCTAACCTGGAAGCCATTTAGTCTTCACTCCCTTCTTCTCTTGAGATTCCACTTGAAGTTAAACTTTCTTCTTGTGAGTCTCCAGCAGGTCTAAGAGGCAGTGCTCCAGTCTTCCCTCCTGTAGTTTTCCTTTCTCAGTCTGAATGGAAAACTTGTTGTCAAAGTGGTCTTTCTGTCAGTGCGTCTCTTCTCAGTGAGGCAGAATACTCTTTATCAGTCCAGAGGTCAGTTTTATTCCGTGTGATGAAGCAATATAATTTACAGACCACGTGGTCCTTGTTCTGTTAATGTTCACCGAGGTCTAAAAGTCTTGTCAGTGTAATTCCAATGTGTTGCTTTCTGAATACTCGGGTAGTTCTTTCTTCCTTCATATTCAAAACATATTTTAATTATTGTGGCTGTGGCTGTTAAAGTTATATTTATATTTTCTTTATACAACCAGAAAACCGTCATAGAAACAAATATCTTCCTGATGTGACAGAGTTGGACGCATGAAGTCAGCTTTTCTTTATGTTACGGACAAAAGAACAACACACTGATTTAGATCCACAGACTTGATGAAACCTCTCTTTGTAATTGAGTAGAATGTAGTTTGCTGTGCTTTACCCCGGTTCCTCGATGGCCACAGATTTGACGTAGCTGTCATTGGAGTACAACACCACCGTGGAGACCTGATCCACTGAGGAGGACGAGAAGAAACATGACTTCCATTTACACTTGTTCATGCAACAAGAAGTTCAGACATTTAGCTTCTCTGGCTTCATGCAACTCAACTACATCTGAGCATGTTTAAAGTAAAGAACGTCCCTCCTGCAGTAGTGGATATAAAGGAGCAGTCATGTTTACCAGAGACGATGATGTTCTTGATGTTTTTGCTGGAGTTGTTTGTGACGCTGACGTGCACTTTGACGGGCTCACCGTGATAGTATGTCTGGAAACAAGATGCAAGTTCAGAGAGCCGAAACAACACATCATCTGTTCCTACTACTGACAATGCATGAGGTCATTTCAAGGTAATTACAAAGTGCTTTACAAATATCTAGTGAACAAGCTGATCTAGAGAAATAACCAGAAACCCTCATGTTCAGAGTTAAAACAGTGTTTATCAGAGGATATAAAAGGCAACACTTCTAATGATAACAATGCACAACAACTCCGTATTTTATCAAACCGTTAGGTTTCATTGAGTCCGTTCAGACGGAGGTGTGACGAGTTATATGAGCAGAATGTGCATCAGCCATGAAGAACATTCACGACGTCGTGTTACAGGCTAAAGATAAAAATAATGAAGAAACGCACCTCTTTGTCCAGACTGGCCTTGACATGCAGCGGTTTATCCGACATGACGAAGTCCCTGGTGGTTTCAACAGACGGTGCCGCTCCCTCATTCTCTGGAGCATATTGAACCTTCCTGATCATCAGCTTCACTGAGCTGCTGTTGGACAAAGAAGAGAAAAAATAATTTAAATAATACAGACGTATAAAGTCCGGGTGACACTTATTCTGAATTACTGCTATTTTAGTGTTACGAATAAAAAAGAAGGTAATCTGAGGTCTACGGATGAGTATTAGGGCCAAGCATCAGGGAAGGAATTAGGAAGATTCTTTCACATTTTGCATTTTGAGATAATTTCATTATTAGTGCCAACTTTAATACATTTAAAAAATAGATACATTATTTAGATAAATTAACATTGATATGTTTAAATGTTGTGAATAATGTTTAATTGTTAAGCATGAAGTTATAATGTTCAGAAAAAGCTTTAAATGTTGAGAATAATTTTGAAATGTTGATAAAAACGTTGAAATGTGGAGTATGACATTTAAATGTTGAGAACAAAATACAAATGTTGAAAATAATGTTGAAATGTTGAGATTAAATCTGAAATGTTGAACATAACGTTTATATGTTGAGCATAGGGTTACATCTTTGAACAGAAATTTACATTTTGAAAATAATGTTGAATATGAAGTTAAAAGTTGTGAAAAAAGTTTAAAAGTTGTTTAAGAAGTTGAAATGTTGAGAATATTGTCAAAATGTTGAACATTACATTGAAATGTTTACAATAAAATGAAATGTTGAGAGCTAAATTACAGTGTTGTCAATGAAGTTAAAACTTTGATAATAATGTTGAAAAGTTCAGAAAATGTTGGAAAGTTGATAATAATGTTAAAAAAGTGAATACATTTGTTAAGCATGAAGTTATAATGTTAAGAAGAAAAGTTAAAATGTTGAGTTTAATGTTAAAATGTTAAGTTTAATGTTAAAATGTTGAGTATGAAGTTTTATTGTTGAATATAAATAAAACTACTAGATTTAGTATTATGACATTTGGACTTTGTTCTCTGAATATTTTCCGCTATGTTTGTCCCTTATCCTCTCCCGTAGAGGACGGAGATGAAACTCACCGTTTGCGTATTTTAGCGCCCTGACTCTCAGCGCTGAACGCTCTGATCTCAAACTCCACGGCACATTGCTGCAGAAGAAGAGAGAACCGACGTCACCAACCTGCGATGCGTCTGCTTCATCGGTACCTGTTGGATTCCCCCGTCGGGATCTTACCTTGCCGACATCGTGGGGTGATGGCTGGAGAGCCACTGAGCAAGGCAGGTTGTCAGGAAACTGAGAGGACGAGAACACAAAGTCATCAGACTTTACCCACATTTTGAGCTGATACAACAGAGATAACACCAATAGTTAAACACGTACAACAAGCAAATGAAATACATAGAACACAGTTTTAAGACTTAGTCAGACTGGAGTTATGTTAACATTAACTGTACTGGTCAGTTATGTGTGTCAATGATAATTAATAATTACATGAACACCATGTGATTAAATCATCAAATACATTGTTTTTTATGAAAAAGAAAAATCAATTGACTAACTGTCTTCAGTATTTACTACAGTATCTACTAATCATCAAAATATATTGTCTCTACAGTTAGTACACAATAAATCAATGTGTATTTTGTACTAAAAAATATTTTAACAACGATTCTTATTGTTAACATCCTCAATGTCCACAATTCATCTTCATGTTTTGCAGCTATGAAGAGATTCTGCATTTCATTTGTTCGATGTAATGTGAGACTCAATAAAACATTTCTGAATACTGAAAGTCTAAAGTTTACAAGAAATGCTAATCCTCCTTTGAAGTAGTGTAGTCTGGAGTTGGGACACTCGTTTTGTGTGTCTTTGTGGTTGTTTTGTTTTTATTTGTGGTCATTTTGTGTCTCTTTGTAGTTTTGTGTTTATTTGTGGTCAGTTTGTGTCTCTTTGTAGTTGTTTTGTGTCTCTTTGTAGTTTTGTGTTTATTTGTGGTCATTTTGTGTCTCTTTGTAGTTGTTTTGTGTTTATTTGTGGTCATTTTGAGTCTCTTTGTAGTTGTTTTGTGTCTCTTTGTAGTTGTTTTGTTTTTATTTTTATTTGTAGTCTTTTTGTGTCTCTTTGTATTTGTTTTGTGTTTATTTGTGGTCATTTTGTGTCTCTTTGTAGTTGTTTTGTGTCTCTTTGTAGTTGTTTTGTTTTTATTTTTATTTGTGGTCATTTTGTGTCTCTTTGTATTTGTTTTGTGTTTATTTGTGGTCATTTTGAGTCTCTTTGTAGTTGTTTTGTGTCTCTTTGTAGTTGTTTTGTGTCTCTTTGTGGTCTTTTTGAGTCTCTTCCTGGTCGGTAGTGTCTCTTTTAGAGAACTTGTCAATGAAGGTCAGGATCATTTCCCTGCTGATGGATGATTGGTAAAGTAACATTTTAAATGCAGGACTATAATCTGAGGTATTTCACGGCGGTAACGAGTTTCTTCTTCCTGACGGTGCAGCTGTTATAAAAGCACCCTCGTGCAGCGTGATCTCACGTCTCACCTCGAAGAAGAACGGGTAGGCGTCGTCTCCCAGCTTGCGCAGCAGTCTGGCCTGCGTCCTGGTGTGGATTCCCTTCTCGCGGTCCTGCAGAGGCGGGTACACCTGACGGGTGGACAGGTACAGCTCCCTGCGGAAGGCGATTCCCATCACGTCCATGTCGTCTCTGCCGTACCGAAAGGTGCAGGACAGGGTGACGAACACTGGAGGACAGAGGACAGAGGACAGAGGACAGAGGACAGAGGACAGAGGACGGACGATGTGTCTGAGCTGATCAATGAGTAGAACGTGGAGAGAAACATGGAAATGTTTCTGCTCATCTGTCTGGTTTGTAAGTGTATTTCTGTGTTTGTATTGTTCGTGTTCTGTACGATAGTTTAACAATACTTCACTCTAAATTCTTGTTTTGACAATCGTTGTAAATTACATTAGTTATTAGTTACATTAATTACACAGCCAACAACATATTCATCAATAACTAAACTGTGAAGGTGTAACATGGAAACAGGAAGCAGGATCTGAAGAGCTGCTTCTGATTCTCTGTTTGTCCAAATTATGTTCCAGTAAAGTGGAGATTTCAACATTTCAAAGATACTAAATGTGTCTCGCTAAAATGAACAAAACATTAAAAATATATGTTTAGATTCAGTGAGGATCTGGATGAAAATATACAGAAAATATCGATAATTCTGTCAGATATTAAATTATTTTTATTAAAGCTACTTCAGGGGAACATTAAACTTCATATGACTGAGACTAAAAACATCCACACGAGGCTTCAGTTGTCTCATGAAATCTTTCTTCATGTTTTAGAAGCATCCTGTAATAACGCGGAGTGGTGTGTTCAGGGACCGACCTTTCCTCCCCTGCAGAGCCTCGTGATCGATGAGGATGACGCCATCTAGAGGTAAAGAAGGTCAAAGAGCTTTTATCTTGAGTTCAACCCTTTTAGTTACCAGGATGATCCCAATAAGGGCTGCACAATTACATCATAATATATGATATATATTATATATATATCTGTATATAATGTGTTTATTAGTGAGGAAACTCACCCACTGGATCCACAGAGTCGACTCGGTCCACAAAGTCTCTTCTCCCCATGTAGACTCCAACCTTTAGAAACGGAGTTGATTATTGTTTTAAATGTTTTAAAGAAAAGTAAATTGCGTTCATTTGTAACGAGGCGGAGACCTGCAGCAGAATCAGCAGCTCCCTCACGTTTAATCTGCATCTTTGTATTATTTCTCATCAGTCCTCAAACATCAAATCCACATCAATAAGATCTCTATTCTAAAACAGACAGTAACTAAAACCTTAAACATAAAGTTCATTAGATATTCTACCAGGTTTTAGACTGACAGTCAGCTGATGTAGTAATTATATGTCAACACAAGATATTAATGTCGCTGTAATCTGAAAAGCTTTGATCAACATGTTTCATTTTCTTGAAAACACAGATTTGTAAAAACTGAAGACTTTTGTGCATAAAACATCTAAGTTTAACATTTATAGAACATCAACATGTAACCCGACAGAAAGCTGTCGATCGAACTCACGTTGTGACTTTGAGTCGACCTCCTGAGGATCAACCGATCAGCTGATCGGCTTTATATGATTAAATTCAGTGAGACGGAAACAAGACCAACGTTCACTGATGTGCTGCGTCACAGAACATGTGATGCACCAATAAGGTTTCTGTTCTTTAGAAAAGCTGCACAAATTACACCAAAGTCATGTTTTTCATTTAATTCATGCGACATTTTATTAAGGAAATATATATTTAAATAAACCTGTTTTCATCGTTCAGTTTAATTTTACTTTCTTCAAATTCTTCTGTTGTCTTTTGTTTCTCTGCTCCGCAACTTTATTTAAAACACGTAGAAAACGATTACAGACACAAACTCAATGCTGCTCGTTCAAATAGAAACATCTTCACACACCGGGCAGTTTTTACTGTGCGGTAAGTTCACACGTCAACATATTGACACGTTTGGGAATGTTTTTTCTTTATGAGTACATTTCTCTCAACATCCCGTGTTTGTGAAAACCTTCTTGACTCTCATGATTTCAGATGTTTCACTCACCGACTTGTCTTTGCAAATCTTCTTGAAAACGACATTTTTTGGACTCATGTTGGTTCAGAGAGCCTGAGAGAGAAAGAGACACAACAAGCTTCTCTGTGATGAAATAGTTCAGAACACGATGGACTTCAACTTTACTTACAAAAGTCACGCTTTCTTATTTCACCATCAAAGTCCTGGATCAGTGAGCAAAATGCTCAGAAACAACCAGCGACCCGTCACGAACTAAAACAAGTCATATCTGACACGATGATCAGAGCCTTAAACCTGCCTTTGATCCCAAACTGACAATTTCATTCTGCGTCATGAGTACTTTTGTTTTTGGTACTTTAAGTATATTTTACATTTTTTACTCAAAGTTACTAGAAGGAACTTTCATTTTGTGTTCCTATGTCATCCTCTTCACCAGACGGAGGAAGATGCTGGAGCTCAGTTCAGATATTCAGACTAAAAACAAACCAGAGACACTCACCTGTAGATGCTGCAGTGATGAAGATGAGCTGCGATGAAGATGCTGCAGTGATGAAGATGAGCTGTGATGAAGATGAGCTGTTGGACCAGACGGTCTCCGGTCAGAGAGGCTCTATAAGTAAACACTTGCTGTCCGTCACAGCCGCCCTCTGCCCTCGTCAGCCAATCAGGAGACCCGGCTGTGAACTTTGGCCAACCTACTCCTCTTCCTCCTCCTCTTCCTCCTCTTCTTCCTCCTCCTCCTCCACGAACCGACATCCAGACAGACGGACCGACTTCCTGTGAATGAGCCGACTGAGAGGATTGAAGCTGGTTCCCCTTCAGTCAGCACAACGAGTCGGATTAGAGCGAGACGCTGATGGAGAACACACACAACCACGACAAATAATATAATATAATATATGTAAAAACACAAAGATATTATGCAAAAATGTACAATTCAGAGAAAGATTAACCCCCCAACAAAAAAGGTAAATAGATAATAAATTATAATTACAAAAACAATCTGAATCGGGATAATAATAATGATAATAATAATTAAAATGATAATAATCAAATACATATTAATATTAATAATAATTATGTTAATATTAATATGTATTTGATTATTAATAATACTAGTAACAATAATAATAATAAATGACTGATCAAATACCTGAAGAAAATAACTGACAAAAAAAATCTCGGCTGTTAATATTTAAAAACAAACGATCAATTTGAACACGTGTGCTTCTGTACGTGTGGGTTGTATCGCATTATACTGACAGGTGTTTCTGTTATTTTGTCACATTTTTTACGATATATAATTAAAGTTGTGCTGGACAGTCTGGTCTATCTTTACAAAGCAGAGTCACAATGATGTGAACAGAAAACAGCAGAAGACAACGTAGTGAAGTCCTTGAGGTTTTGGGATATTTTCATCAACTTAAACTGCGCTATAAGTTATTTAGGTAATGTACGGTTTATAGTTTGTGTTAAAATTATGCTAGCACTCATTGAAAGGTTGCCTATCAACATTTTGTTTGTTTTTTAATGCAGCAAACTGCAAATAAATGCCGTTCACTTAGTCCCGCCCTACTGTGCTGTGATTGGTGGATCATCTGGCGATAGCGATGTGCTTTCCTAGAAGTGGACGTTGTCATCGTGACGTCACTCATTGGTTTGTGGAACGATGTTTTGAAGCCAAGGATTTGTCACTTTGTCCGTCACCATCTTGGATATATTTTCTTTATCACGTGTAGCCCCGCCCCTAAAGCATCCCCTGCTTTATGGTCTGTGTGACTCTAAATGGACCATCATTTGCTAAATGAACATCATGCTGTATTGAAGAAGACTTGAAACTAGAGATTGAGACCATAAACTCATGTTTACAATGTTTACTGAGGTAATAAATCAAGAGAGAAGTAGAGTCATTTTCTCATAGACTTCTATACAACCAGAGGAGTCGCCCCCTGGTGGACACTAGAGAGAAGTAGTGTTGACCACCAGGTCTTCTGGTTAAAGGTCCTGTTTTCTTAGATATTATAAACTACGTCACTGACTCTAGTTTAGTCACATAGATTGATTTAATTTAGGTCTCCACCATGAATAAGGCTCCTAACTGACTTTCCATTTAACATCATTTTCATGAGCAGCAGGTTTGATCCAGACCTCAGTTGGTGTGATGAGGTCTAAAGATAGACAGAGAGGTGCAGCTCTAATCCAGTGTTCTGCCCGTCAGCAGGTAAACAGACAGGATTACCTGCAGCGCATTCATCATCATTATTACACAGGAGATTACTGCACACACACACACACACACACACACACACACACACACACACACACACACACACACACACACACACACACACTCACACTCACAGGAGATAACACACAGTATGTAAACGTGTGTGGGATTAACTTTACTTTAAGCCTCTTTTATTCAGCATTCATGATCATTTATTGATAAAGGTTTGTGTTAAACATTAAAAAAAAACATTAATTACAATAAAAATTGTGAATGACATGAGTTTCATCATCAGGCACTTTACCTTTAAAAAAACACATCCAAAAAACACCAAAAACCTAATTATTAGGTATCATAAAAACTTTATTTTGATAATAATAAACTCCACACAGAATTACAGAATCACTAACCACCAATTTGTTTGTATTCTCTAGATTTAGGTTTCACAAAAAACTCTTTAAAAAAATAAGCAAATATTTCAAAAGGACAAAAAAAGGACCACATGTCCACATTTAAAGAGACATTATACTACATGTCCACATTTAAAGAGACATTATACTACATGTCCACATTTAAAGAGACATTATACTACATGTCCACATTTAAAGAGACATTATACTACATGTCCACATTTAAAGAGACATTATACTACATGTCCACATTCTATGTCAGCAGACGTGTTTGTTTCCAGTAATCATTACTTCGTGGGGACCGTCCTCCCATTTGGGGACAAACAGCTGGTCTCCTTATTTTTGGGGTTAAACTTCGTTTTATTGGTTGACTGGACTCAGGACGTCAGGAAACCAATGTGAGACAGAACAACGTCCTTAAAAGCGTCCGGGTGTGCGTTCAGACGTAGGCTCTGGCTGAATCTGGATCCGACTTGGCTGTAGCCGTGTAGACCCTCGGGGGCTTGTTTCCATAGAAACCGCTGCAAAGCAAGAGGCAGGAAGTTTTTCTTTGTATGAAAATGTAATTTATTCAAAGGCTAAAGCTGCAGAGAGGAGGTTTTGTCGCCCCCTCTGGCTGTGAGAGTAATTACACAAACACAGTCGGCGCTGATGACGAACGCCCTTATTATTGAAAAGATATGAATAACAAATTATACAATTCAACATTTTAAAATATGTATTATTCTATTAAAAATATAAATCAGAGAAAAAGTATTTTCCTCTGAAACCATTTGAGCTGCTCTTTAAAACCTCCTTTACATCTTTTCTTTGCTGACCTCCACTGGTTAAGCTGCAGTGATGTACAGGTGTACTCCAGGACGCTGTGACATCACTGATGGGTGTGGTTACAGGTGAAACTCCTCTGACCATACCCATCAGTGATGTCACAGGAGACTTTACTCACATGTTACCATTTAAAGAGAGAAGAACTCAGGTGTGTTCGTACCTTTTCTTTTCGTCAGGTCTCGCTCTCTTACAGGCGGAGCAGAGGAAACCTCCGCCCAGGATGGACAGACAGGCTCCGCCCCATCCCAGGTAGAGCCCAGTACTCAGCTCAAACCTGAAGACACACAACAAACAAACAACTGTTAACACACAACCACACTGCTAACACACAACACACAAACAACTGTTAACACACAACACACAAACAACTGTTAACACACAACACACAACCAACTGTTAACACACAACACACAACCAACTGTTAACACACAACACACAAACAACTGTTAACACAACACACAACCACACTGCTAACACACAAACAACTGTTAACACACGACACACAAACAACTGTTAACACACAACACACAAACAACTGTTAACACACAACACACAAACACACTGTTAACACACAACACACAAACACACTGTTAATACACAACACACAAACACACTGTTAATACACAACACACTGTTAATACACAACACACAAACAACTGTTAACACACAACCACAATGCTAACACACAACACACAAACACACTGTTAATACACAAGCTGCAAACACACTGTTAACACACAACACACAGTGAGACAACACACAAAAACCCTGCAAACACAAACAAACCTGCAAACACGCAACCTGCAAACACACAACTACAAACACACAACCTAAAAACATACGACCTGCAAACACACAACTACAAACACACAACCTGCAAACACACAACTACAAACACACAACCTGCAAACACACGACCTGCAAACACACAACTACAAACACACAACCTGCAAACACACACACACAACCTGCAAACACACAACTACAAACACACAACTACAAACACACAACATGCAAACACACAACTACAAACACACAACATGCAAACACACAACTACAAACATGTCACTCTGTCGGTCTGAACTCGTGTTGTGTGTCTTGTGTCGACTCACTTCACTCCACCGAAGAACGGGTTGTGGAAGTCCTGCACGACTCTGTAGGCGTACCAGGAGACGGCTATCATGCAGAACAGACCTACAACACACACAAACATGAAAACACAATAACACCAAACTCCTCTTTGCTCTTCTACCTGCTTCTGGTCATTCTGGTCATTTTGAAAAAGAAAACTATAAAACTATAAAAAATAATCCATTTACTGAAGTATGTAAACTAAGTTTGAAAGGTGCAGAAGAAAGCTTGTGTGCTCTGGACAATATATACGTATATACGTATATATACGTATATATATATATATATATATACATACAGTATATTTAGTTTTTCAGTCTTTGCCGTGGCGGACTCACCTGCGAATATGCTCAGGACGCCTCCGCCGACGGCGATCTTGGCCTTGGACTGGTCGGTGGTCGAGCCGATCTTGATGCACTTCAGCCCGAGCAGAGACACGATCATGGAGCCGAGGCCGAGCAGCAGAGACATGATCATCAGGGCGCGACTCGCCTGGATGTGCGCTGCAGAGAGGGAACGGTTCATGATCTCAGCCTGAAGAGTAACAATCTGCAAACTGCACCTCTAAACATAACGATGGAACAGGAAGAGCTGCAAACACAAACTGACTTTAGAGCACATTCTGGGGACAAAAGGGAATTTAAGAGGAAAATCTGCGTTCACGAGGTTAACAAGTCTGCAACTTTTATGATTATATATGGAAAACTATATTATATTATATATTATATTTTAAATAATACATCAAATTGAATGTATATATATATATACGGCCAGTATTTATTTATTGTGACAATTTCTTAATCATTTATATTTAAACCAATATTATTCTAATCTAAGGAAACATTTATTGATTATAAAGTCTTCTGGTTCTTTAAACTGAACCAGAAGACTGACGACAGTAGAATAAGTTTCAATCTCGTGTTTCTGTCCTAAAGTGTCTTTTTTTTTTAAAGGAAAAGAAAAATCAGAACTTCGTATAAGTTTATATTACAGAAGAAAGAGAGAAGGAGGAACTGCTACACTCGGCTGCTGCTGAGTCAATTATTGACTCGATGCCCTCTCATGATCATAGAAACCAGCCACTCCTCTTTATGAGTTTCACGCTGCCAACAACAGAAGAAGAAGGGCTGAACCATGAATCACACGGTGGAATATGATCACATTTAAGATTGGTGTCTTCTCTTGAGCATTTTTTATTTTCAGTTGAACTCTCACAGAACTCTACTCAGCTAATACAACTCTCACTCTTCAATCTCACAGAACTTTATCCCCAAAGGGCTGAAATATGACGAACACGAGCTGAGGTTTGAGGAAATGCGTCTACAACGTGTACAAGACACCAATGATATTTGAGATGTTAAAATATGTGTAAATTTAAGGGGAAAATCTTTGAAACTAGGAAACAATAAGGAAAAATAAAGATGTAAAAATAAATAAATTACATTATGAAAATAAAATAATAATAACTACACAAAACAATGTGTAATATATCTGCAGAAAAATTATTTAATATAAATATTTTTTAATATATACTAAAATATATCCAGAAATAAATGTGAAAATAAATGTGAAAATAAATGAAAATGCTTATAAATATTATTTTATTTGTTGTTATTTGTCTTGATATTTCCAGATGTACTCATCATACAGTTCCACAACTTTTATTTACTTAATTATTCTTTTATTTATTTGTCTTTATAATAATCTTAGTTAAAGCCATGTTTACATCGAACCTGAGTGAGTAAAGATTCAACAGCATGAAGCCAAACAAAGTGAGAATAAAGTGAATATAAAGTGAATATAAAGTGAATATAAAGTGAATATAAAGTGAATATAAAGTGAATATAAAGACGAGTGTTTCCCTCCATTTTACGAACAGTCGAGGCTCAAAATGGCGTCCAGAAGATAATCTTATGACACGTCATGAGAGGAAGAACAACGTAGAGACAAACTGACTTCACTCATATTTACTATGAAATTAAAAATCATGTTTTGTATGAAGTCGTGTTTTCTTTACAACAAACGGTCGAACTAACTGCTCTTCATTCTGTTGTCCGTGAATCCTCCGACCTTTGGACGAGTGTTTCTGAGATGCTGCCACATGGCCGTCGGCCCGTTTACTGCACGACGGAGTCAGTCTCAGAAGAATTACCAAGAAAAACAAGTCTAATGAGAGTTAAAGGCTCCACTGATCAATGAACAGAAGGAGTTTAGAGTTAATTCATCTTTATTAAAGCTGATAACTGATTTCCTTCAGCAGCTTTATGACGTCACGTGTACGAGGAAGTCGAGCTCAATGAGTCACGACTTCACTCTGAAAATGTATTTATTTCTTAAAAAAAGGGAAGAAAACCTTCCAAACCTTTGACATTATTTAATTTATAATTTATTTCTACATCAAATCATATTTAAAGTTGAGCTTCTCACAGCTCCTCACATATGAATACGTTGGGAGTATCTGTCTCCCTTTATTCGTCCTTATATCCCGTTTTATTTATTCATCTTTCATCTATATTTGTGTTTTATATCAAAGACATGTTTTCTTTCTCTTTGTTCTCTAACAGAATATCAGGTTCTTTAGATCTCGGTGGGTTCGGGGGTTCTCGTCTTACCGGGGAGGGCGAGCAGCGACTCGAAGTCTCGGCACTCGGCGATGCCGGCGCTGTTCTCGGCGCAGGAGTGCCACAAGTTCTCAAACTGCCTCTGGGAGATGATGACGCTGCCGGACACGGTGGAGATCTTCCAGTAGTCGTTAGCCAACGCGGAGCCGGTGATCAGCCAGCTGATGAGGCACATCACGAACCCGGTCGCTTCCACAGCCGTCGACATGGTTGGAGATGCTCGGAGTCAAAATAAATCCCAAAGGCCTGGTTCTCCCTCGGGTGAAGTCAGGATCAGGTTTCGTTGGAGGCTCTGGTCTCTCTCCTGCAGGTTGTTAATCTGACGTCTGTGGCTCTAACGGGGAGAACTTTACCCTCAACCAGGGGCCATAAACCGCCCGGAGCCGCTCCCTCAAGTTCCCTCCACCGCCTGCTGCTCAGTATTGATCATGATGATGATGATGATGACGATGATGATGACAGGGACAGTGTTCCACCACACCTCAAACAACCTTGAAAACCATCCACGGGTGTTTGTGTAGACTGTCTAGTCCTGCTTTGTCTTCTGGAGTCAAACAGAAAAAAGCTGCAGGAAACACGACAGCAGAGTCACATCAGTAAACTTCAATGTGGGGAAAAGCTCTGGAGGAAACATGACAGTCCAGGTACAGAGGAGGTCCAGGTGCAGAGGAGGTCCAGGTGCAGAGGAGGTCCAGGTGCAGAGGAGGTCCAGGTGGACGGATGGGTCCAACAAAAGCAGGACCTTCACCCAGGTTACTGCTGTTCGTGTGAAAACCAACACACATTTGGGGCTTTTAATAACGTCACAAACTTCTTTTAAAGTTTTACCAAACGGAACCGAGTATTTTTGTTTTGATATTTGTATCAATCACAAACTGTGTGTGAGAAATAGACGTAGTCGTCGTGACGTCATCGATTGGTTCGTGGACATTTTGAAGTTCTGTTTAAACGGAGTACAAAGCTCAGCTGCAGACACAGACCAGGCTCCTCTGAAGATATTGGTTTGATACTTTGCGTTTCCAACTCAATATCTCCAGAGCGTTGTAAAAGTTAACATTCACTGACAAAGGGATAGATAGAAACACATGTCACAACATGTTTTTATTGAAATATTCTGCTGCAAATCATATTTGTTGGCGTTTAGCCTTTAAAAGAAATCCACATCTTCGATCAGACACACAACTTTATCAACAGGGCGGTCCAGCAGCAATCTAACAGCTCCATGAATTACATAATATTACATAATATAAAAACACTAACGTGTTGACGGCGTTGATCCAATAGAAGACTTTGTAGAAGGCCGGTGTGTCTCCTACAGACACTGAACGATGTCTCGCTGCCTCTGTTTGACCAATGAGAACGGGTCGGTTCGGTTTGAGTTGTTGGTCCGTCAGCAAGGTTTCGATGATGTTTATTCCCTTTTTTTGGGGAGTTTTTCCTTTCCCCTTGTGAGGGTCCCGGGTTGTACAGATTGTGAAGCCCTCTGAGGCTTTTGTTAGGCTACACAAATAGAATTCAGTAGAACTGGTTGGATACACACATTCTTTTTCACTTGAACGGCCTTGGCAGAGGTCTGCACTCAACGAATGCTGTTCTAGTTCAGAGAAACAGAACAAACACAAAGAATATAAAATATTCAACACGTTGCATAATATCTAAGAAGCTGTGATCAAACGTATAAAACAGAGAACACAGACATTCCATTCGTACAAATGGAAATATTTAAATGAGGTGAAAGAGAAACTGAAATAACCAGCAGCAGTTATTGCTGCGAAACGCAGATAAACATTTATTGCAACGTCAGTGAAATCATCAGTTTTACAGCTTCACTCTTTTCTGACTTCATTCTGCTACAAACTGAAGTTCACCTGAAACATTCATTTCTCTCTTTAGTGTTCACATTAGCTTTAGCATTAGCACTGGTTATCCTCCCTTGTGTCCACACACACACACACACACACACACACACACACACACACACACACACAGTCAAACACACTTCTACACACAAACACAACTCACCTCATTGAATTAACAATCAGGTAGAAAAGAGAAACAAACATTAAGCCAAACACACAATTAATTCCTCAAGAATTCAAAGCAAACTTGATTGTTTTCCCTTATTCATACGAATAAATATTAATTATTATGAAGCATGAATCCTTGTCTGATTATATATTCATCCATCCTGCATATTCACATGTTTGATTCCAAGAAAAACGGTATTAAAATACACTTTTCATTCACAGTTTACACAAACACAAATGATGTTTCCTGCAATGTTATGTGAGATATTGTTTAAAACTAAATCTCTAACTTTCTCTCCACACTTTGCTCTTTCTGTTTCATCTTCTCTTCCAGGGAACGAGTTCATGAACGCTGAGAGGAAAAGAGAAGTCCGTCTCCACACAGGAAGTAGAACAATAAACATGTTTGTGCCCAAATAAGGAGCTCCAGCATCACCTCTTCATCAGTGTGTTGCTTTAAATGTGGAAGACACAGAATGATGCAGTTATTGAACCATAATTCACCTCAACTTACTGCTGCATTGTGTGTCTTATTGATTTGACACGAGTGAACATATTACACATGTTTTGATGCGGTCATTTGAATAAACACTGAACGGTGTTGGTTTGTGTCTGAAACAAAGGAGGAGAGATCAGTTGGCAGGTTGAGTGAGTTCTGTGTTTTACAGCTTTATGGTTGGAGACGGTTAATGTTTGATCACCGTGAGAGTCCAAAGTCTGTCTCTCTACAGAGAAGCAGTAAAACCTTATTGTCATCAGACTGAAGAGTGTTGAATCAAATATAACACACAGATCCACATGTACACGTGTGTTTAAAGGAGAAAATACTTTGAATAAACTGCAGCGTGAATATCAGGTGATGGAGTTCAGTGTTGCTCACTAGAGAGTAGTCATGGAGGCGTCACCCGTTAGTTTGTGGACTGATGTTTTTGTCCGTCGCCATATTAGTGTTTTTAACAACCAGTGAACAGGAAGTGACCATATCTGGACTGAGGAGGAGACTCTAAATGGACCATCATTTACTAAATGAACATCATGCTGTATTGAAGAAGACTTGAAACTAGAGATTGAGACCATAAACTCATGTTTACAATGTTTACTGAGGTAATAAATCAAGAGAGAAGTAGAGTCATTTTCTCATAGACTTCTATAGAACCAGAGGAGTCGCCCCCTGGTGGACACTAGAGAGAATGCAGCTTTAACACATCAGGTTGTCTCCTTGTTAAACAGCAGCTCTGCTCTCACACCGCTGGAACAGATTTTTGATATTTTAAATGGTGAACATGACGCGGCGGCAGGAGGCGGTGACAAAAAGCAGAAGTCACAGAAATGTTTACATCCTGTTCGATCCTTCTGTATCATTTTGAATTTCACAAACATGAGACTGAGCCGAATATCTAGTGTTAAATATTACAATTACACAGAGAATTGTGATTTTATACAGAGTGTTTGTTGTCAAAACCAAGTTATTACACAGTTATCTAATGTCAGCTAGTGTCGTCCATGCTTCATGCCCTCTGGAGCCCTGCAGCTCTACAGGCCCCGTGCAGAGCTCACCAGGTGTTTCACCTGTAAATCAGCCTCACAGGTGACAGCCGACGCCCGGAGGCGGCCGAACAACGAGTCGGACCGGCTGAGCGGCTCCAGGATGAAGCCTCTCAGCATCCAGACAGACACACCTGCTTTCTCTCCTCAGAGCCGCGACGGATCCGCAGCCACGCTCACATGTGCTTCTGCTCTAAACCATCGACGGAGACTCTGGATCGTGTGCACCTTAAACTGAAAGATTAACTGGATATAATAACTGGATTATTGTTGTTTCACCTCTTGGATCCAGAAACTTGCACCGCATGAAAAGGACAAAAAGCAAAGGTTTCTTTGGCGAGTGATCTGGATTATATGTTGTGGATCAGTTTTTCATGCAACATGGTGGACCTGACGTGAGCAGATCTTCCTTTTCTTTACCCTGCTGCTGCTGCTGCTGGTGATGATGATGAAGATGATGATGATGATGATGATGGTGGTCCTGCTGGACTTTACAACCTGTGAGTTTCCTTTAACACTCAGCTGACACAGATACAGTCTGTTTCTGCTTTAACACTCAGATCAGGAGAAGAGAGAAAGAGAGATGTGCAGTTAATAAATGAATAAATACTCGAGTACTTTGACAGATTTAACACATCCGCCTGTTTTCATACAGGAAATATAGAATAATATCTCATTTATCTTTTAATTATCAGTGATATTGAATGCACCACCAAGAAGTAATGTCACCGGATAAAATAATAATCTAAAATGTTTTTTAAAAAATTGAATAATTATCTACATCAAACTTTATCTTAATAATAATATAACTTTGAAGAAAAATATTATTTTTGTAATTGTTATGACTGATTTCTTTTTTCATTTTTAAATTATTAATAATTATTTTTAAGGTTAGTGAAGTAAAGAAGAAAAAACAAAATCACACATAAAATAAGTCGAAGACTGTAAGTGACACAAATAAATAAAATAAATAACATAAATAAAATAAATAAAATAAATAAAATAAAATAAAATAAAATAAAATAAATAAATAAATAAATAAATAAAATAAATAAAATAAATAAAATAAATAAAATAAATAAAATAAAATAAAATAAAATAAATAAATAAATAAATAAATAAATAAATAAATAAATAAAATAAAACAAAACAAAATAACTTCAATAAAATAAAATAAATACTTTGGATCAATCAGCTGACGTCCTAGTCTGCATAAATCTGCAGACATGAACACATGAACACGTGAACACATGAACACGTCTCCTTCAGAAGTACAAAGCTGTAAAGAAAATGTTTGACATTTGGGGAGAAACGCTTCCTGTCAGAGTTCAGATTGATTTCTCTCATCATTCTCTTCTTAAACCTAACTAACTATTTTGAAAAGACTGTATCATGTGACGAGCAGCTGACTTGTGTTGTTGGACTAAAACGCATAAAAAATGAGGAGTAACTTTACGTAATATAAAGTAATATTATAGGAACCGTTGTATGAGGATGTTGTTTGTGTTAATCTGTACAAAAAACATGTAATTAATTGAATTAATTGAAATGAAATACGTGAGTTAAACGCTGCTGCTTCCTAACAACACTACCAGCTGAGGTCTGAGGTCAGATTTAAAGGTGAACTGGTTTTCTGTCAGCAGATGTGTGCACGCTGCCGGCTCCCAGCAGCGTCTCCATGCAGTCTGTGGACATGAAGCACGAGCTGAGGTGGAGCCCCCTACAGGCCCCCTGCAGCACCGCGGCCCTTTACTCTGTCCAGTTCCAGGGGTAAGTCGTTCACAAGAACACTTTACTGACAGTGAAGATGTGGATCAATCCGCCGCTGAACATAGTCCCCCAACAAACGCTCTATTTCCTCCTGTTTGATCCATGAAAACTTCAACGAGCGGCTGTTTTAGGAGATTAATGATGAAGCCATGTTGTTTTAAAAGATTCAAGTTTTCAGTCGGAACCAATGGAAGCTGAGAGACACAGACAGGAAGTACGACCGCATTGAGAGCTGGACCACAACAACGTGTTGTTGGTTCTGAGTTCTGAACCAACAGGGCTTGAAATAAATGTATAATATAAATGTTTTGGCTGGTTTCCATTTTGTCTTAAGACTAGTGAAGCTGTGATAGATTATAGATTTATCTGCTGATCATTTTCTCTATTAATTGATTAATAATTTGCTTGATGAAATTTATGAAAATAGAGTCCAAGTTGAGGAAATAAAATGTCTAGTTTTATTTTATTCGATAGTCCAAAAAACAAACGATTTTTTTTTTTGACAAACGATTAATAGATTCTCAAAATTCCCGCTGTGTAATTTTCCGTGAACGAATTGTTTTCAATAACTTGTAATGTATTTGTCATCATATCTGCCCTGCAGTAAACTCAGCCAAACAATAAACACGCCGACAATAATGAAATATGTGAAATATGCAGATGAGTCCTTGCAGGTCGACGTAAGAACAAAACAAATCCAGCAGGTGTTTCTATCTGACGTCTGTGGAGTCATTTAAACTATTCGGCCTAATAACAGGAGTCAACAACACGCCTGTGCTAACAATCAGAGTCAGCAGGTGTGTCCGCTCGCTGATGCATCACCGCTTTAGTTTGCGCACAGGAGCAAGTTCCTACATTCCGAAAGTGTAATTAACTCTCGGTAAACTTTCCTGAGGCTGTTTTGAAGTCATCCAAACCCTCCTCTGTTTGAGAGCTGAGCAGAGTTCAGAGTTGTGGTCGCAGTGACGGATGTCGGATGCTGAAGAACCTCCCGGTTCACTGTCACTGCTGTCACAGTGTGTTTGGCTAACCGCTAACCGCTAACAGAACTATACCAGCTCTGCTGAGTGCATCACCGCCGCTCAGCCGCCGCTGTGCGAGCAGACGGCTTAGTGAATTTGTTTTGTCAGTATTGTGTGACGTGTCTTAAGACGGCGGCTTCAGAGCCTGTCGCCTGCACATGTCGCCGCTTGTTGCTGAGTTTGAATGAAGTCTGTCTCTGCGTGTTCCCGTCGGGATGAGATGTAATAACTTTGGCGATGACTTTTTCTTTAGCAGCATCATCAGGTCGACTTTTCAATGTGTCCAATATTTTGGGTTATGACCAAATATCTGCAGAACTAAAGACATCAGCCTCAGCTTTAGTGTTTAGTGAGATGGTGAACATTATAGCGTGTTAGCGTCCTGATATTAGCATTTAGCTCAATGCACTGCTGTACAGGTTTCTGAATATTCTGTATCATCTTGTTGTAACTCTTCATTGAAGAGTTTTGATGCTTACAAATGTAAATATGACTGTGCATTATTTAATACACGGTTCCCCAGAACTCAGCTTGACATATTTGCTAACTTTGGGACTAAAGAACCTGAAGTTCTCTGGGTTTGAAGATAGACATGCAGTGAGAGTTTGATGACATAAATCCCAAGATGGGGGATCTGTCTTCATTAGCGGTGTGATAAATCTCAGGGAGGCTCCACCTGAACTGCTGACTCATTTGTACATTTGATTTAATTTTCAATGCACTGCGGTTTTCAATAAATCCTGATGCAAAACAAGATAAACACGGAGAGAACAGTAAGGAATCGGTGGCATGTACGGCAGCAGTGTGAGGTGGAAGTATGCGAGGTGAGGAGCCTCAGTTTGAGTCATTATTGTGGCCGGAGGCAGAATTTCAGCTCAGCTGGGTGAATATGTCAAACCCACATTTCATGTTCAGTGATGCGTGCAAATGGATTCGTCTCAACTCACACAACCAGTTCTGCTCTTGTTTGTTACAAGGAGACAAGAAACACTCATCATAAAGAAATATAAAAGCAGAATATGTTGGTGTTTGAATCTCTCTGTGTCTCTTTGTGCTTCAGGGAGTTTGAGCTGATGGTCCTGAACGGCAGCTGGGTGGACGCTCCCGAGTGCCAGCTGATTCCCCACACTCACTGCGACCTGACCTTTGACCTGGGCTCCGACTCCGACTACAACCTCCACGTCAGAGCGCAGTGCGGCTCCCAGCGGTCGCCCTGGACCGAACTCAGCCCACCTTTCAACCGCAGAGACAGTAAGAAAGGAAATAGAATTAGCAACACGTTGACTGTTGATTCAGGTCGGCAACCTCGTGAAAAGTGAAGTCGATGCTTCATGTGTTAAAGCTGCATTCTCTCTAATGTCCACCAGGGGGCGACTCCTCTGGTTGTATAGAAGTCTATGAGAAAATGACTCTACTTCTCTCTTGATTTATTACCTCAGTAAACATTGTAAACATGAGTTTATGGTCTCAATCTCTAGTTTCAAGTCTTCTTCAATACAGCATGATGTTCATTTAGTAAATGATGGTCCATTTAGAGTCACACAGACCATAAAGCAGGGGATGCTTTAGGGGCGGGGCTACACAGTGATTGACAGGTCTCTACGTCACTGCTCCTCAGTCCAGATATGATCACTTCCTGTTCACTGGTTGCAAAAAACAAGATGGCGACGGCCAAAACGCTGAACTCGAGGCTTCTAAAAAACGGCAGTCCACAAACCAAATCACTTCTTATATACATCAATGGTTAATTGAAGCTTGGTCTAGGGTGCTTTTATTGTGAAACTCAGGAAGCTGTTCCTGTTTAAATCTAAACTTCCAGTTTCTTTGACCAATAACTGCTGATTTCTTCTCTTTTTATTCAACTGTTGCTCAGAGCATCTTTGTCTCCTTCAGTTGAACCATTGAAGTTCAAATTCTTTCTCCACTGAACTAAAAAACATCTGTTAATAAAAAGTAAACATCAAACCACTGCCCCACAGGTGCACGTCTCTGTCTTTTACAACATGTATACAGGACTGTCTCAGAAAATTAGAATATTGTGATAATCCCCATACGTGTGATTTAGTTTACTGAACCAAGCTGAGTGTTTTTCAAGGCTCAGGAAACCCTTGCAGGTGTTTCGAGTTAATTAGACGATTCAAGTGATTAGTTGAATACCCTACTAGTATACTTTTTCATGATATTCTAATATTTAGAGATAGGATATTTGAGTTTTCTTAAGCTGTAAGCCATAATCAGCAATATTAAAAGAATAAAAGGCTTGCAATATTTCAGTTGATTTGTAATGAATCCAGAATGCATGACATTTTTGTTTTTTTAATTGCATTACACAAAATAAAGAACTTTATCACAATATTCAAATTTTCTGAGACAGTCCTGTATATATATATATTTTAAAATCATGACTGATTGACTGAATGTGACTCTCGTGCAGCGGTCCTGATGGCGCCGGAGATGACGGTGACGGCGGAGGGCGACGCACTTCAGGTGACCTTCGCCAAGCTTCCTCTCACCGCTGTCGTCAGCGTGACGGTGTGGAAGAGAGGCGACGAGCTGCAGGTCACAAGTTCACTTCACGTCTTCTCTTTCCTTTGTTCGTTTCCTTTCCTTCTTACTTCCTTCTACTTACGTCCTGTTTTTATTTCTTTCCTTCTTCCTCGATGCTCATCTTTTCTTTGTTTTCACCATTTTGGTCTCATCCCTTTGTCTCTACCATCATTATGTTAGTTTTATATATACTATCTCATCTATTTTGTTTATATTGTAATTTATTGTTTCTGTTTTTTAACATGTAAAGTGTCTTTGAGTACCCTTTAAAGTGCTATACAAATATAATTTATTATTATTTTTTCATCTCTCTCTCTCTCTCGTGTTCAGGCTGCTGTGTACTCGATTCCAGCCGAGCAGGCGGTTCTGCACGTCGCCGCCCTGCAGGAGGGAGCGGAGTACTGCGTCCGAGCTCGGACCGTCCTGGACACTCGGATCCACAGCGGCAGCACCGACACCGAGTGTGTCTCCATCACAGGACGTACGGGTGTCCTCTTCTTTACTTGTGATAACCTTTGTCATGTAACAGGTGTCCTCACCTCCAACACATCCTCACTGTCCATTTTTCTTATAGTTCTAAAATGTCATAACTTTCAGAAAATGTCATCTTGCTCAATATTCTTTCCAAAATATTCCCACTTTCAACAAATGTCCTAACTTTACAAAATAACCTACAAATATTCTCACAGTCCATGTTGTTACTTTCCTAAAATGACCTAACTTTCTGATTTGTTTTACTTCTACTTATATCCTCACTTTACAAAATGTTATTATTTTCCAAACAATTTTCAAAAAATAACCTCACTTATCATTTTTTTTCACATTACATAAATGTCCTCACTTCATGAAAATATTCTCACGATTTATTTTTTACTTTTCTAAAATGTCAATATTTCAACAAATGTACTCCCTTAAAAAAATAATCTCTCTTTAAAAATAAAAATATCACCTTACAAAAGTGTCCCCACCTTAAAAATAAGTTTATTACTTTTAAAAAATGTCGTCATGTTTCATATTCTTACTTTCATAAAATCTCTAAATTAACCCTCAAAAATCATCACCTCGCTCCTAAACTTTTCAAAATATTCAAATTTTTCAAAATACGTCCTTTTGTTCCTTATTATAAAATTCTCAAAACGTCTTTACCTTTTTGTTAAATTGTCCTCACTTTACATGTCCACACTTCATAAAAACTCGTCGCAGTATGTTTACTTCAAAATGTCCTCGTGTTCCTCATTCTTACTTTCCTTAAATGTCCTAACTTTAAAAAAGTGTCTGTTTGTTCCATATTCTTTGCAAAATATTCCAAATGTCCTCGCGTTGAAAAAATGTTGCACCTTCTTCACTTTAAAGATCCAAAATTGCATTTCTTATCCATTCGTCCTGACTTCATAAAAATATTTTCACGATCCATGATTTTACTTTACGACGATGTCAAAATATCTCAAACTTTAAGCAACGTTCTCACTTTGATAACATTTATGGAAAGTCAGAAGATGTTTACACCTTTGAAAATGTTGATACTTTCTAAACATTCTTTATAAAAGTGTCCTCTCACATTTGTTTACATCACAATTCTGATCCAAAATATTTGCCCATAAGGAGTTTATTTCCAAAACAAAGTCTGCTTTTCGTTCTTTCAGAATAAATTTCATGAACTTTCATTTTTTTCATTAAATTGCTGTACGATCCAAATGATCCCGTTAGTAAAAAAAGACTAACGAGCGGATATAGAAAGATAACGTTTCCTGTTGATTGACCTGCAGGTCCGGACGCTGCCTGGAAGACGCCGACCACCGTGACCGTGACCGTGGTCGTCATGGCCGCTCTGCTGTTCGCCGTGTTCTGGTCCGCCGTCCACTGCCGCCCACACGGCTGTCAAACGTATTTACATAAAGAGCCACTGCCCCGCTCACTGGTCAGTCACACCCACAACACATCAACACGTACACGTACAAATCAACACACACACGTCAATACATACACGTCAACACATACACATCAACACATACACATCAATACATACACATGAATCAATACATTAATTACCAGAATCAGAAGACAAAAGCATGTTAGTGGTAGAAATGCATTCACTGGTTGTTTAAAATATTCTACAATAAAAACAAAAATAGAGAGAAAATATTAAAAATAATCCTTCGCAAAAAGAATAGATTTTTTATAGAAACTGAGCAACTCAGTCTTGTTTTTGAAGTAATAAATATTGTGATTTATTGTTTCTGTCATTTTGTTTTGGCAAAATTCTAATGTGCAGTTTTTTTTTACATTAAGAAGATGCTTAAAATGTTTTATGAAATATATCAGAACCAAATATATTGTATATTGATATTTTTTGTGTATATATATTAATACTAATACGTACTCAAAGGCACTTTAAATGGCAAAAACAGAAACAATAAAAGGAATAACAACATTATTTACCATATAATTTGACTAATAATATATCAGAACCAAATATATTCCCCCACTGAGTATATATATACTTATAGCACAGAGATTAATCTGTGATCAAACTTTAAACTTTTCATTTGTGAATAAAGAAACTTTGCCTGTTGCAGGAACCCGATTGGGACATTCAAATCCCGATGAGCCCTGAGGAGGCGGAGCTTTGTGATCCGATCCATGTGAGCTCCGCCTCCTCACACTGATGAGCTGAGGATTCCAAAACGCTGAAGAGTCACAGACCAAAGTACTGAACTTAAAGTCATCGTGGATTTCGTGGAAATGATTTCTTGGAAGACTCTGTTGAGCTCAGCTCTCCTGGGAGGTCTGGGGGTTTGTGGTGCATTCAACTGTTGTGGGAAAAACTAGAACAAGCAGAGGTAACAACAGTGAACAGCATCAAATTGTGGAGAGATCAGCTGAACTGCATTTGTAAACCAGGACGCAGGAAATGCTTCACCTGTCCTGCAGACCAGGTTTGTGGCCTGACGGACCGTGGATTTTGGGCGTCGCCATTTTGGATTTGGGGCGTCACCATGTTGTTGTTTTTTTGCATCCAGTGAACAGGAAGTGACCATATATGGACTGAGGAGGAGTGACGTAGAGACGCCGTATACGTCTCTGGTAGAGACCTGTCAATCACCGTGTAGCCCCGCCCTAAAGCATCCCCTGCTTTATGGTCTGTGTGACTCTAAATGGACCATCATTTACTAAATGAACATCATGCTGTATTGAAGAAGACTTGAAACTAGAGATTGAGACCATAAACTCATGTTTACAATGTTTACTGAGGTAATAAATCAAGAGAGAAGTAGAGTCATTTTCTCATAGACTTCTATACAACCAGAGGAGTCGCCCCCTGGTGGACATTAGAGAGAATGCAGCTTTAACACGTGAAGCTTTGACTTCATTTTTCAGAACCTAAAAGTTAAAGTAACAAAATCATAATTAAAAGACCATTAAATGTGTCTGTTAATAATTTGAATCTTTAAATGATGAATCAGGATTTACATTTTTTTAAATGTCTTTGCTTCAATATTTACATTATTTTAAATATGTTACAGGCATTCTGCCTATAAATGAAATGAAGTTCTACCAACTGAGCAGTAAGATCATATGTTTTTTATACTTTTATGAGTTCATTCATTTTATAATATATATTTTTTATTTATTAAATTCTGGCGGCGAACTCCACCGTCCTGAATGTATCGTTAAAATAAACTGCCTCTTACTTCATTGCATTGCTTCTCTGATATTAGATGAAGAAAAATGAATTGATTTGTTCAGAACTGTGAAAAAATGTTAATTTGTCCCACAAAATGAATGGAAGCACAAACGTAAACAACATAATGTTACATTTGAATACATTGTAACCGTTTTTTGTGTTTTTTGAATGAATATCTTTAAGTTTAAGGGTTTATAAACAATTAAAGAGTATTTATTTTCTGTGACATTTGAACTTTTTGTTTATGCTGCTGTCATGTTGTAGTGTTACGTGTTTTCATCGTGTTACCGGAGTTTTATTATATTAATATTGTATTATTTTCTTTTTTTACATGAATCCTGATGAAGTGAAGTCAATGAAGATGATACTTTATATGAATATTTAGTCATTAAATGAAATATGTTTAAAAACCAAAAGTTCTGTTTTGTTTTTATTGAAAATACTGAAATCAGATCTTCTTGGACTCCTAAAAATTCCTGATAAACAAGAATTGAAAACATTGAATCAAATAAACTTTTACAAAAAAATGTAACATATTCTATTTCCAAAGATTATTTAAACATTTTATAATATTTTAACAACATCGCAGTGGCACTTTTCATTCTCAATTTGTAAGAAAAAAACAAATTAAATTAAACAACTTTTGAACTGTTATTTTTTTTACAAATCCTTGATGGGTTCCCTAACATGTAGTTCAGGATGACCCTGACTATGACAGGACAGTTTTTAAGAAAATCAAACGGTAAATTACCTTCAACGATACGACTAATAAATGATATTTAGATCATGGTGCACAATTTATGTGAGAGTTTGTAAACAGATGTTTTCATGTAGTTTTGCTATTGTTTAATGATGCGGCCCACATAACATAACATTTTTAATACTTCAGACTTCTCTGCGTTGTTTGAGTCTTTGAAACAAAGTTACGATAAAGGTAACGATTACACAACAATTCTTACTTTCAAGTGATTATACACCAAAGAAAACTAATATTATATTCAATTCCTGTCAATAGATCCGCCTGTACGCTGCACACTGTTTCTTTAAGGAAAGGTTGTTATGACACGATGAACAATGTCTTACTATGTATTTGAACTCTCTTTAAAAAAATTAAGTATTTGTTTTGTTTTGTTTTATTTAATTTACTTAATTTATTTTATTTTATTTTATTTAAAAACAAAACAAAAAGACACATTTTAATTTCATATTTTGTGTAAATGACGTCATTTGAACCTATTATTCGTATAAATGTGAGAACTTACTGCTGACATCCGGGTCTTTCTCGTCGTCCTTTTTGTCCGCTCTCAGCACCTGTACCGTAGTCACCTGAATAGACGTGCACCAAACCTTTAGAAGGCGGCTGGCTTTGACACGGTGTTACCGTCTTAACAGTCTATGGGTGGTGCACTAATAAACTGGGGAACAGACTTCGACACAACACCCGGATTCTCACTGACGGCAAAACAGGAGCGGTTGGGTTCTCTTCCCTGTGACGTCGCAAACAACGGATGGCGGCGGCCGTTAACGCGGAACACGTGCGTTAACACCCGTCGAAGATGGATGTAGAGGTGAGTCCCTGGGGGATGAGGAACTGTAAAGGTAGGCTACTGTGGTTTGTTTAGCTAACATGTTAATATATTAGTTTATATTAGTATATATTATTATATTAGTTTATTATATTAGTATATATTATTATATTCGTTTATTATATTAACATAGTTGGCTAAACAAGAGCTAACGGAAGAACCGGGAGATAGGAAATGATGAATGAACGATTCGGTTCATCAGAGTTTGACCAAGTTCTTCAAAGATGGAGCCAAACAGAGATCCGGTAAGTCGTAATATTCTTTATTGAAATGATTTTCTTGAGCTAGGTTAGCATGAAAGGTATTAGCATCAAAATTAACATCACTCAGTCTTTTCATTCACTGGTGAATTTAAAGATTTTTTTATTTAATTTTTTTAAATCTATTTTTCTTTCATAACATGTCTTCTTTCAGACTGGTGGAAAGAAAACATCTGAAATACACATTTATGTTTATTTTACTACTTTGTCTGTTTGCGTCAGTAGATTTCTCATTTAATTCAAATACAAGTTAGCATTAGATAATGCCTCATTTGCATATTTAAACGTAACATTTCAGAAAACACTTATTTTGAACCTGGCTCTATCCAGTGTTCGGAATGCTGTCGTGGACATTTATTTAAATTAGCACATCTTTCAGAAGATGACGTGTCATTTGCATATAACATTTTTAGAAAACTTGTAGTATCAAAAATAATTGTCTTATGTTGGTAATCATCTGGAGAAGTTGAATATTTGTATATATTAGCTAAAACTTTACACTATTGTCTCCCCTTAAATTACCAAAAGAAAAAGTACTCATAATGCAGAATGGCCCTTTTTAGAATGCTATATTATTGGATGATAATTATTGATGCATTCATGTGTTCATCGCTTTAATGTTACTGCTGTTTTGCACTGCCAGGTGCCTATAGCTATAATAATACATCAATTATTAGTTTATTTATAATCTGAATCTGCAAAGAAGCTGATAGACTGATATTGTCAAATAAATGTAGCATTGGAATAAAAAGTACTAAAAAACTGGTGGAGAAGAAGTACAGAAAAGTAGCATAAAACAGATATACTCAAAGAACAAGTATGTGTGTTATTTAAGTCCAGTACTTAAACAGATGTAGTTACTTTCCACCGCTGCTAGCTAGCTTACGTAATTAATTCTCTATGTGAATGTGAGTAATGTTAGCGGCTTTAGCTAGCTGTGCACTTGGCTAGCTACCGTTTGTGCCGCTGTTTTCAGTGATGTACGTGAGATTATTAAAAAATGTCTTAACACTTAAGACATCACTGTATATAGTTAGTGTGAGTGGATGGAGACAGCGCTGTTACAGAGACATGATTCAAGCTAACGAATGCTGACGTTAGCTTAACTGGTGTTTTCGGTTTATCAAGCGAATCCAAACACGAATCGGACGTGTTTCCACAATGTAACGGAAAACTAACCATCGAGGCCATCACAAGGACAGCTGCGTATTTTCTTCTTGCATTCGGCTGAAAGTCGGCAGTTAACAGGGTCGCTTGATAAACCGTAACACCGGTCAGCCTTTTTCAGTGCGTTTAGTAACGCGTTGTACCGATAAACTGACACGCACGTCAGTTTACTGTCATTTCTCTGTTCGTTATCTCAACGCGGCTTGAGTTCTTTATCGATACAGGTGAGTTCACTTGAAGCTTTTCGCGTTCCTGACGGAGAGAGCGTTAATTGTTCTGATAACGTGTCATTTGCATCGTGGTCACGTCTTCATATTTATTGGGAATGGTGACATCATTTGTGAAGTTCTCCTCTTCTTCTCTTGAATCTACATGTTTAACGGTAGGTAGCCTATCAGTAAGTACTTTACCACAACCAGATACACAACACAATCACACTGTTATATAAAGACTGTACCATGTTGACCCAGAGTGTGTAATGCATGTTAATCAGCTATGGTTCTTTTGTGGTGTTAGCATCTCAAAATAGGCTATAAATATTAACTAGATCACTCACAAGCAGTAGACACATTTATTCTTTAAATGTGGTCTGATTTTAGACCCATTATTTATAACCTGTAGCATTAGCTAACAAATGTTAGCTGGTAACAATATTTGTAGACGCAAATGGCGGCACATGACAACCAATGTCAGCAAATAGGTTTTTAGGTGTACTTAGGATAAATTAGTTATGTTGTGAGCACAAAATATACATTGATAACTAACTTATTTAGCTTCTCCATCAGCAGTTTGAACTCAACAATAACCCTGGTGAGTTTGGATCAACCTCTCTGATGAACCTTCACCTTGAAGAAAGGTGGACATTCAGCTCATTTATGTATCTTTTGATTTGAACAGAAGTAAAATTCATACAGAGGATATTGGACAGCAAACCTTATTAAATAACATAGTTCTCCTTTGATCAATGCAGCAAAGAGGTCAGTGGAAGGATTCCTGGAGGAATCTGGTATCAAAGTGTCTCCAGTTAAACTTTGACACCAGCAGATTGAAAAGTACGTCATGAAGATGAGACCACACCATGATGAGGGTGATGTTTCCAAATGTGTCGGCATGGTGAGTACATCTCTGTTACAATTCAAAGGCTTACATTCACTAGAATTTGATTATAATCTTTTTTTATTCAATAAGAAAAAGGGTTGTTAGGAAGTGGTTCAACTTTATTATTTATGGTTCCGCCTCATGATTTAATGGTTGTGAGTTCTCATGACTAAATAACTGATAACATGAGATCTTGGTACAATTGAATATAAATGTAAACTTTGGTATGTTTGTGTCTAAGTGACTAATGGGGACAACAGTGTTTTAAATTGGTCCAGTTTTGAGGGAGAACGCTGCAGACGGCAACCGCTAAACGAGCTGTGATGTAATCGCTCGGGGAAACTCACTCCGCCAATGAACGTCCACTAAAAGTGCTTTTTGTTGCCACTGAAAGGCTCAGATAGTTATTAAACAGCCCAGTATCATGGCAGGTCAATTCCTTTCCCCGTTCATGAAACCAATAGATTTAATTTCATCACTATTTCACGAACTGCCGTGAGACTGTGTTGTATTATTAGTGTCTGACAAAAACTCTTTTAGAGCTAAGCTTTCTGTGACCAGACCTCCTGTTTCCAACGCTGACTCACTTTCTCACGGTTGTCTTCCAGCAACAATAACAGACAGAACGATCGCTGTAGGGTTCTTATGTTGTCAGACACTTAAAATAACAACCTGAGCCTCTCAGTGGCAACAACAAGCACTTTTAGTAGACGTACATTCTCCTTTAATTCTGGACCAATTTAAAACACTAATACTTAGACACAAGAACATGGAGCAATAGAGTCCAGGTTAAAAGACACAGAAGCTGCTTAAGATTGTGTGAACAAGAAGGTAGTACAACTACCCCATAAGTATTACTTTTACTAAAATCAACAAGATGATTTGATGGATATGTCTTTGGCTGTCTCATTCTTGATGGACGCTGATCACATCATTACAACCAATGTGCTGCCATCTAGTGGACAAAGTTTGAAGAGTCAGTCAGAGTCAAGAATCAATGTGGTGGATATGAATTAGATTTGTAATCACATGTTGGAACACTTAAGTGAATATCTAAAAATATGATGAAACGATACTGTGACAACTATGTGAATATTTAAATAAGCTTGCTGGACACTGCAGGTGATAAGAATATGTAAATATATATAATATAGTCAACAATGTCTCAATGTTATTGTAGTTCATGCAGTTCTGAGAACAGTGCATTACTAATTATCTTTTTTTGTATGCGAAAACTAAAAGATGTTTTTCTTTACAACATGATTTGTTATATTTTTTTGACAAGCATGGTTTTCAGAAGAAAAGAAGAATGAAACCCTTTTGAAACCATTTTCCATTGTATTGTTTTCAGTGTGAAGTAATGTCACAAAAGGATGGAAAAGAAGTCAACTCTCTGTTAGCCTGTATATTTTGTGAGTATTTTTCTACACTAGTACACAATCCAAAGTGATGAGTAAATGTGGGTATTTATTTATCAAGTTCAGTAAAGCGTCCATATAAAACCTAACTTTGAATGTTTTCTAAAATGATGCAGCAACATAGAAGCTTTTAGTGGGATACATGTATACAAGCATTACATGCTCATTCTAAAGGACGTGGTCATCTGAAATTAGTTAAAGAAAAAATTGCAATTGCCAAAAACAGGATGTAAGTGAAGGTAAAGACATGGCTAGCAACTGGGGCTGGGCAATAGTTAGTATTAGAGAACAGAGTTAATGTCCCTGCACATGATTGTACTGTGAAAATATTCTGTCTGTAGGATGACGATGCACACCGACACATCAGGACAAGAGAAAAAACTAAAGGCAGGAATTAAGCTTGAACTTCATTAATTAGTAATTTCTCCTTAATGCAACCAAAGATTGAACTGCAGGACAGTAACATGTAATTCAACTCAAAAGCTTTTATGTCAGAAATAAACATCTTAGGAGCTCAAAAAGGAAAACACTGATAGCTCTGTGTAAAAGACGGCTTGTAATGAAATGTAAACTGGTTGTTGAAATCATATCTTCTGGTATAAACTTTGGAGCATTTCAGAAACAAAAAACTAAATACATATAATTTATGGCCACTGCGGCGTACGCAGTCTCCAAAATACAGTCGTAGCAACAGTTACTATGGCATAAAATATACCGTCAAAGTTTTACACCAACTCCTTTACTGTCATTTCATCATCACTAGTGTTATTTTCACATTAATCTGATTCTATCTCTAACTCGCTCCTGTCCATGCAGACTAGATTATTATTTTCTCCTGTTGTCACAGAATCATTGTTTCTGTCACATAGTGTGGCTTTTACACCAATAATCTCTTTATGATGTAGATGTTGAGCACTATATGTTTCAACTTAAAGCTACACTAGCTGTACTATCTCTACAAATGTCAGTGGATCTACTGTATCTTTTCTTCTCAATATTATTCAAAAGCATTTAAAAGTACAGGATGAATACATTAATAGCAGAAGTAACTAATGCAGAACCAGCAGGTGGAGTTGGGTGAGCCAAGTTGAACCTCTTGAACTCATAAATGTATCCATTTATTGCAACAAATGGAACCACAGTTATGCTTGGCGCTGGTGGCTCCGCTCTTAAAATGCTCCCTGGATTAGCTAAGCAGCACACAGAGCCTAAACAGGGAGCACCGTGCAGACACCCCCAAAAACAACGGAACCCAACGCCAAGTCTGGTATAACACCAGCAAGCCTGCTGCGGAACCTCTGAACCCTTTATCTTAAGAATAAGGGTGCAAGCATACATCATCCTACCATGATGTGAAATATTTATGTGCAGCAGCAAGCTGCTGCAGACGTCAGCTATCACGTGTTAGCTGTTTCTTCATGTCATGTGAAACTGGCAACTTTCCTCGCTTGATAACATTTTGGTTGCCTAAAAATGTCAGCGTTTGGTTGTACTTAGCTCCACCCTCTCCTGCTGTGGTTGCAAAAAAACAACAAGATGGCGACGGCCAAAATGCAGAACTGGAGACTTGAAAACTGTAGTCTATCTTTGTAGACATCTGAGGGTGAACCCCCGAATATGCTGTGGTCACAAACAGGGATATCTTTGATATTTAAAGTAATTTTATGAATTGTTTGAAGTTGTTATAACTTATTTACTGCTTGGTCTAAAAGTCTAGCCCAAAAGATCTTGAACTATTTCAGAAAATAAAAATAATTTTAGATGATTTGAAGTTGATGTTAGCTGCATATGGCCTCACACATATACTAAGTGAAGTGCACAATGACACATTAGAGGACAACAGAAAGCACTCAAGACAGTATTTGTTATATCAAATAGGATTTATCATTTAATATTTTTTCCATCATTAGCCCTATAACTACAGAACAACAAAATGCAATTCAACACAGAATAGAAATTTAACAAAATGTATTCAAGAGTAGATAGAAAAAAAATAGAAAAAAACCCTGTATTGAACAATGTAAACTGGCTGCAGTGTTGATATATATTCAATATTTTTATGAAAATACGTTTACATTATAATAGAAAATAAAAAAATACATTCACATATTCGGTATTCAGGTTTGCTGAGTTAATAGGGCTGCAGAATTAAACTTTTACATTGGTGGTAATGAAGTCAGCAGGTTAACGTTTCTAGAACAACATGTTGGCACACTTAGTCAGAGTAAATCTCTGTTTTCTTTCAGGGAAATAGAACAAAAATAGCAAATTACTCCTGCAGGGATACATTTGTAGAAAACAAAAATGTTATAAGTTTCTCTCTTTATCTGACACACATTGATTGTTGAGCTTCTCTTCGTCAAAGCAATTTAAGTCTCAGTCTCTTGGTTTTGGAGACTTGTGCTCTGCTTCTACGCTCATGTTAATCAGGGACTGAACTCACTGATTCCAGCCTGGCTTTGCTTCAGATTTCTCTCTTTCATGAAGCATGTCAGTACTATGGAGCGGAAGGAGTATCTGGCTTAAATCCTTTAAGTCTACTTGGCAGTTTTATCAACTCTGCCCTCTCTCACATCTCCTTTGTCGCTCACTTTTCATAAAAAATCATAAAAAAAACAACAACATTTGTTTGACAGTCCAGCACTACAGGTCCCATTCGCGCTGGTACTTGTGTTGTCATAATTTGGTTGTCTTGGCTATAGACATGAAAAAATCGTTGTCCCATTTGGACCTTGCCCAGAATCACTCACAATCTTTTCTTGTTATTTTTATTAGAGATTCACCGAGGCCGATCTGCGTTTCCCAAAGGATTTTTTAAAGGGGGGGGGGGCAATTGAGTTAAATGTATCAATCTGGCGTACTTCGAGAGCAAA
>NC_136541.1:1007479-1074979 GCF_910591455.1 Pholis gunnellus
AAATGAATGAAGACGTTAGATCTATGAAGAGCTTTGTGCTCTTGTACAGAATGTTGTGCTGGTCTCTCTCTGGAATGTACCATTTATTCAAGTACTGCACTTAAGTAGAACTTTGAGGTATTTGTAGCCTACTTTACTTGAGTATTTGCATTTTATGTAACTTTAAACTTCACTACATCTCTGAGGAATATATTATACTTTTAAATGAACTATATTTATTGATAATATTAGTTACTAGGTAGGCTACTTTGCAGATTCAGATTCTTAATACAAAATATAATGTAAAGATTACACGGTCAAGCTACTTCAACTCTCCGAGCCAAACTAGAGCCTGTCACTGCGCACCAATATGGACAAAATGTGCATGGAAAGAGCCATCCACTAAGAAGTTGAACAATATTTTTGGTTCATTATAAAACTTTGGTGTGCTAAAATAAAGAGAATCGCTGGCCTAGGTAATTAATGGGAAACATTTCTGATACTGATGTCGGTCCGATACTGACTCAAACAGCTGGATTGGTTGACAATGGGCCTGACTGGTATCGGTGACCATTATTTTAATTTAAAGAAGTCCATTACATCTACATCTATGTATTTATTTGTTACATTTAGATTTATAAAGTTAATAAAGCAAAGTTTAAGTCAGACCTGATAGTTTCTTACACATTAAAGAATGATCCTTGTCACTTCCACATAGTGAGACATACATCTTATTAATTAAAAACTGGTATCGGATCAGTACGCGACATCTACAGATACTCAAGAATCAGTATTAATAAGTATTTCGGTATTGGGCCTGAAAACGGTGGATCGCTGCATTCCTAATTTCTATATACAGAGTGGGTCTCGTCTGGGTCTTGATGGAATTAGTTGAGACCTCGTCATGGTCTCGGTTGCATCTGGTCTTGAGATTCTTGACGATGGAGGAGTTTCTCTCCTTTGTCTACTTTAGCCGTGAACTCTGCCTTTTCTCTCATGTCTCTCAGGTACTGAACTCGTTGCTTCCAGCCTGACTTGGCCTCAGCTTTCTCTCCCTCAATGAGCATGTCAATGTACTCTGGAGTGGAGAGAGGATTTGGTTTCAGTGCTATCTCTTTAAGTCTGTTTAGACACTCAGCAGACTTCTCCATCAATTTCACCACATCATGCTGCACACGATCATATTCAGCCTTCAGTTGTTCAACCAATGCCTCAACAGGTGCCTTAGCCTCTGAGGCTTCCAGGTACTTTTCCTTCAGCTTTGTCACTGTTTGTTTTTCAATAACTTCCTCATAGTCCCATCTGTACTTCTGATTAAAATGTTGATTCCAGAAGCATTTACCTGGGCACTGAGTACAGTATCCATCTGATCCCATTGCACCACAACCTTTTTTACCCTCATCATTTGGAATGATACAAACACGATGGCAGGTGAAATGACACAGCTGACAATTGGTGATGAATATTCCAGTTCCAGAAATGTCTTCTTTAACAACCTTCATGACGGTGACTTCAAACTCAAAGTTCTCATTTCTGCTGATCTCTGCCTCATGCTCTTTAAGTTTTTCAGCTGTCTGTTTAATCTTCTCACCCTTAGCTAACCCAAGTTTAACCTTCATCTGCAAACTTTCAATTGAAATCTCGAGCTGCTTTCTCTCTTTGAGGACTTCCTTCGTCATTGTCAAGCTTTTGGTTTTTATTTTAGTCAAAGCAACAAAGAAGCTCTTCATGCTTTTTGTCCCCATGTTCCAAAACATCTGATCAAAGCTTCCATCTTCATCTTCATCATCCTCACTCACGTCTGCTGCAGATGATTTGTTGTCTGCAAACAACACTGAGTTGTTGAATTTGAAGTGAATCGGCAGCTTTTTCTTTGTTTTAGGACACGGGACACCTGAAGCATTGATCGCCTCTAGAACTGGTGGTTGCTTGCCGTCTGCGAATGTCACCAGAATTCTGATGTTTTCTGCGACATCTTTGCCAAAGATTGAGAGCACAGAATCAAACACATATTTCTGTGTTGGTGTGAGTCGAGCTAAAGGAGCCTGAGCTACGAAACACACAGCGTCAATGTCACTGACACCATGATCAGCAGAGAAGAGTTTACGTAGCTGTTCTGTGATCTCTCTGTCTCTCTCTATGCCTCTTGTATCTCCAAAACCTGGAGTGTCAACGATGGTCAGAGAGCAATCTATTGCAAAATCCTTCCGGTGGTTGATTTTGTACACAGTGACTTCAGAAGTCTGGCTCTGAGCTTGTGATTTCGCCTGATCCTCATCAACTAACTTAAACCGATAGGAATCCTCCCATTCCACACCTAGAATGTAATTGATCATCCCATTGATGAGAGTTGACTTCCCAGCACCAGTCGCTCCGAGGACCATTATGGTGCGATTAGTCTTACCAGTGGACTCTTTCCCAAAACTGAAACGTCTGCACCCTTCTATATTGATGTGTTCATCCTTCAGGAGGACTTTATAAACAGGGAGAGGCGCTGTCCCTGTTAGCAGTGTACTTTTTGCTTTAACAGCATCAGCAAGCCGTTTGGGAGGGTAACCAAACGCAGCCTTCACTTGGTTCATTTTGATTTTTAAATAACTAAATTTACAATCAGATGACACCAGGACCAGCCCTCTGAAAGGTTAGTTAGTTCTACACATGTGGAACTTGTATGTCTTCTGCTCTTGAAGTGAAAGAAGTTCTCTCAGGTCCAAATCTGCAAAAGATGACAAAAATAAAAATGCACAGAATTCAACCCTCATTTGCAGCACCATTCTACGTTTCCTATTTCTACTGCATTAAAACTAATACAGGCTCAGATCACTATGACTAATATTGAAACTAAGTAGGCCACAGATACGGTGTAATAAATATTCATGTGACATTTTCTTTTCATATTTTCCCTTTTAACACATTATTGGACAAAGTCTCTCTGTCCAACTGGCAAATTCAAATCATTAGTTTGCAACAGAGCTACATATCAGCAGTAACGTTAGCATGAGGTCGGTTCACAGAAACATCACAAAAATAGCAGAATGTATTGCCAGCCTTCCTTAAATAACAATGGGCCTCATGCAAGAACCACTCGTACCAACAGATGTGTTCTTAAGAGGCCTGTACGTGTGATTTAGAGAACTTGCCGCATTCACCAATTTTCTGGTATTTTGAATTTACAAAATCAATGAACGAGTGGTCCAGACCTGTAGTAGGAGTCACGTGGGATTGGTCTGCTGTTAATAAAGCCAACGTTTTTCACTATTTGATTGTTTATTTCATTACTTTGAGTTTGAAAACCCGATATTAATTACACTGTATAATTATGTTGACATTATCTTGTTGGACTCAAACAGGGAACGAGCAGATCAGAGTGTTCAGCAACTTACCTCAGTTTGTCTCTTATAGGGAGGGAAAGAAGAGTTCTGCTTCAGTTCTGCTTCTGTAGCTCCTTTTATACAAACAGTGCACACACACACACACACATTTACAACAGCATAAGAACAAAATAAGAAACTTCAACAGGAAAGCAAATGTGTTCATTCAAAGTCTGTAGTTCTTGGTTTTTGTCAGTCTGACTGTACTCTGTCACATAAATAATGCATATGTTACTACTTTATGCCGTTTAATTTCAGCTGGACATTAAAGACTTTATGTCCTCACTGGTAACATGTAAAAAGACAATGTAAAACACAATACACACCGACAGGATAGTTGCTGCTGCTTGTTAAGCTTATTTCTTTGAGGGCAGTGTTGGAGCTGAAGGCAACTTTGATCGGTGCAATTCCCCCCAGTGGAAATCAAGCCCTTGAAATCAAACAAGACCGGTTAGTTTAAAGTCCAGTTGTGTTTCACATTACAATGTAATTGAAACACAAGTGAATTATTTTACAATTAATAAAGCCTGAAGTTAGTGTTCTCTTTCCAATCTTTAGAATGATGAATTGATTTGGAGATCTGTGAGATTTTCAAAGAAGTGTTGTGCGTATTAAAACAATACTCTAAATAATCTCTTCACTGGGTTTTCCCTGATGAAAGTTGTGTTGGGAAGCCACAATAAACGAGTGATTCCTGTTCTTACATTAGAATCCAACATGTGGGACGACATGTAAAACACTGATTTAAACAAAACTCAAACTTGGAGCCAAATTGACCAAAGTCTATTTGCTATATTCTCAGAGATGGACTACAAAAACAATAAACACAAGCAAATCATTCTAAAACTAAATCATGCAATAATGTTCATCAACCCAAAATCTTCAGTATCACAAACACTGAAACATAGAAGCTGTGGACTAAAAGATCAGAGTGTTCAGCAACTTACCTCAGTTTGTCTCTGATCAGGAGTGAAGGAAGAGTTCTGCTTCAGTTCACTCTGTATATACACACACACACACACACACACACAGATATACACACACACACATACACACACGCACACACGCAAGCGCTCGCACACACACACACACACACATTTCCAATAAGTGAGACCATTTACAAGAAACCCCACACAGCAAAAAAGAAAGTCAAAGTTTGCTCGCTATAAAACAGATAAACAGGAAGTCAAAAAGATGACATCCTGTTAGAACCATCGGTCGAATACTTGTAGTTACATTTATTTTACACACACACAACAATTGAGACCATTTACAAGAAACCCCACCCAGCGAAGATAAAAGTAAAAGTAAATATGTTGCATGTTTGCTCTCTATAAAACAGAGTGATACTGTTCTACATCAATACAAATACATCATTGTTACTGTCGTGGAAAATAATCTTTTTAACCTCCCGGTGAGAAATAATCGAGATGAGAAAACTCTTAAAATATAAAAACATATTTATTTAACAGACACTAATGATAATTCAGCTGAATGGATAGAGCTCTTTCCCCACAGATGGTTCGGAGGTCTAACAACAAGGAATAGACAAAAACAGAGTATATGCACGTTATCTCGTCTCCTCCCTTCACAGACGTCGTCCTCCTCTATCTGCCGCTGCACAGACCAAGGCTGGTTCCCAGTCTTGTCGTGGGAAGAGGGTTAGGTGGTGAAATAACACTACAGCAAGTCAGAAATGCTAAAATACCGATGAACTCATTTATCGTTAGGTTTTATATGAGCCTGGTTGGCCTCATCTACATATATGCAGGTTTAAGCGATACAAGTTATACCTAAAAGAACGATATGATACATTTCCACAACAATTCCCCCTTTGGCCATTCCTATGGCCATTAAAGTATTTACAATTTATCGAAACATCAACACATTTTACCCCAAATGGTTTATATATGCACATCATTAATCAATAAGTTTAACATTAGCTGTTTTGTGAGATTATATTTCTATAATAGTAAGCTATAATAAACACAAGTATTACACAAAAAGTCACTTTCGTAGTCCTAAGGGAGGAACAAGTCAGATGTTGCGGAATCTGCCTTTTTTAGACTAAACAGTGGAATGTGCATGTGTGATGCCTGAGATGTTTTGGATCTTTGGCTCACTCTTCTGATGTGTGTTCTATCTGTGCGAGCAGAGGCTGTGTTCATGTTTTAAACACGTCTCACTCTTCTGATGTGTGTTCTATCTGTGCGAGCAGAGGCTGTGTTCATGTTTTAAACACGTCTCACTCTTCTGATGTGTGTTCTATCTGTGCGAGCAGAGGCTGTGGTCATGTTTTAAACACGTCACAGCTCGTGTGCTGCCGGACTGTGAACTTAGCATATTCATATCACATGTTATTCGATGGTGACTTAATGGTTTTACAAATCTAGTGGTTGCTGATTTGAGTTATTCTCACTATAATTGTTTGCATTCGGTTGTACATTCTTTGGTTGCCGTGGTTTCTGATGCATCAATTGTTAGGACACAATTATTATTACACAAAGAGCAGAAAACACATTGAACCTCTTAGGCCACACCACCCCTGAGAGAAAATGGGTGCCTTAGTGCAGGAGATCTGCCTTCCAGTGTGGCGTCATCTTTGCACATATACCTCCTACCACACTGATTTCTGTGTGACAGCTTTGCAGTTTGGGAAACTCGGGTTGCTCCTCCTCTCTCTCCCCAGCCACACAAAATGAGTGAGGTGATCGGCTACATGTTTGATGCGTTGTTAGCAAACAATACATTGCTCTACAAATACTAAAAAACAGTGAACCCTCTTGTGTACCATGCTAAATTATAAAATGTGATATGTTATAATTTCTTTACTTTGTTTCCAGTAACTGTTTCTTTAGGTCTAGTTTTAAACCTGAGGTCTACAGATAAATGATCCTACCTAGTTATTCTCTGACAAATCACTACTGCAAAGTTCAACTATGCCCACAAAAGAGTTGTGCTTTGGCTCGCATTTATTAATTGTCAGACATGTTTCTATTTTGTAACTGTTGTGGAAATTTATCATATCTTTCTTTTAGGTATAACTTGTATCGCTTAAACCTGCATATATGCAGATGAGGCCAACCAGGCTCATTTAAAACCTAACGATAAATGAGTTCATCGGTGTTTTAGCATTTCTGACTTGCTGTAGTGTTATTTCACCACCTAACCCTCTTCCCACGAAAAGACTGGGAACCGGCCTTGGTCTGTGCAGCGGCAGATAGAGGAGGACGACATCTGCGAAGGGGGGGTGAAGGGAGGAGACGAGATAACGTGCATATACTCTGTTTTTGTCTATTCTTTTATCCGCTGCTCATCTCAGTGGCTGGGCTCCTTGTGACATCACCTCTGACATCACCTCTGACCTGGGGCCGCATGGTCCTACCCAGGAGTCCTCTCCTGTTGTTTTACAGCAGTCTGCTTTTCATCAGTTGTCTCCGCTTCTCCTCCCCTGTCTCTGAAAAGCCTCGCCTTGAATTCCTTAACTTTCCCTGATGGCTATTCTTTACAGTGTTTAATCCTCCAGTGTTTACGCATTCATGATTTCAATACATTCAATATGTCAATATACTGTAACATATAATATCCTTCATGTAAACATATTACAAACATAATTCATTCTTCAGTAAATAATTTGTGACTCTTACATATTTTACATTTTATTATTGTGACACTTCTATTCACCACGAAGGGTGCTATAAATTCTACTACTAATACTTCTTAATACTGTAATTCTCCACACTTGCAAGCGGAACACGGTTTCACAGATACATATTGCAGAGTCTGTGGAAGTGACTTCAAAGAACAGTTGCACGTACAGAGTATTTATACACTTAGAGACCATGTACAGCACGCTTTGCTGCATCTAGGTACTTTCCATCTCGAAGGTGTTATTTCCTGTTTTACCGAGGTGTTGTTTTTACCAAGGCGCTGGTTCCATTTTTACCTTCTGCAAACTGTTATGTTTCTGATGAACATTGTCTTTACACTGTTATACGGGCCTAGCTGATTACATTCTGTTGGTTATAAGCACATAAGCATATATTTTACCATTACATTGCAAAAAAACAACAAGATGGCGACGGCCAAAATGCAGAACTGGAGACTTGAAAACTGTCGTCTATCTTTGTAGACATCTGAGGGTGAACCCCCGAATATGCTGTGGTCACAAACAGGGATATCTTTGATATTTAAAGTAATTTTATGAATTGTTTGAAGTTGTTATAACTTATTTACTGCTTGGTCTAAAAGTCTAGCCCAAAAGATCTTGAACTATTTCAGAAAATAAAAATAATTTTAGATGATTTGAAGTTGATGCCAACAGTTTATAGGCTGACTTAAAGGTTAGCTGCATATGGCCTCACACATATACTAAATGAAGTGCACAATGACTCATCAGAGGACAACAGAAAGCACTCAAGACTGTATTTGTTGTATCAAATAGGATTTATTGTTAATCATTTCATATGTTTTCCATCATTAACCCTATAACTACAGAACAATAAAATGCAATTCAACACACAGAATAGAAATTTAACAAAATGTATTCAAGAGTAGATAGAAAAAAAATAGATAAAAGCAGATGCTCCTGTTTAAAACCCTGTATTGAACAATGTAAACTGGCTGCAGTGTTGATATATATTCAAGATTTTTATGAAAATATGTTTACATTATAATAGAAAATAAAAAAATACATTCACATATTCGGTATTCAGGTTTGCTGAGTTAATAGGGCTGCAGAATTAAACTTTTACATTGGTGGTAATGAAGTCAGCAGGTTAACGTTTCTAGAACAACATGTTGGCACACTTAGTCAGAGTAAATCTCTGTTTCCCTTTTCAGTAAATAGAACAAAATTAGCAAAGTTTCTCTTCGTCAAAGTAATTTAAGTCTCAGTCTCTTGGTTTCGAGACTTGTGCTCTGCTTCTACGCTCATGTTAATCAGGGACTGAACTCACTGATTCCAGTCTGGCTTTGCTTCAGATTTCTCTCTTTCATGAAGCATGTCAGTACTATGGAGCGGAAGGAGTATCTGGCTTAAATTCTTTAAGTCTACTTGGCAGTTTTATCAACTCTGCCCTCTCTCACATCTCCTTTGTCGCTCACTTTTCATAAAAAACAACAACAAAACAGAAATACACCAAAATGATTCCATCAGTAACTGTCGGAGCAGAAGAGAGTCTAGCTTCTGCTCCACTGGCTTCTGTAACTTAATCTCTAATCTACAATCTCCTGTTCAGCATTTCTTTAACGGTCCAGGACTACAGGTCCCATTAGCGCTGGTACTTGTGCTGTCATAATTTGGTTGTCTTGGCTATAGACAGAGCTGAATATGCTCGTCTCTTGTTCTAGCAGTCATGGAATGTACTATTTATTCAAGTACTGTACTTAAGTACAACTTTGAGGTATTTGTAGCCTACTTTACTTGAGTATTCACATTTTATGTAACTTTAAACTTCACTACATCTCTGAGGAATATGTACTTTTAACTGAACTATATTTATTGATAATATTAGTTACTTGGTAGGCTACTTTGCAGATTCAGATTTTTAACACAAAATATAATGTAAAAATTACACGACCAAAGTCACAAGCCACTTCAACTCTCCGAGCCAAACTAGAGCCTGTCACTGCGCACCAATACGGACAAAATGTGCGTGGAAAGAGCCATCCACTAAGAAGTTGAACAATATTTTTGGTTCATTATGAAACTTTGGTGTGCTAAAATAAAGAGAATCGCTGGCCTAGGTAATTAATGGGAAACACTGCTGATACTGATGTCGGTCCGATACTGACTCAAACAGCTGGATGTTTGAGTCTCGAGTCTAGATTGAAGACAATGGGCCTGACTGGTATCGGTTACCATTATTTTGATTTTTTTTTTAAATCCAGTACATCTACATTTATGTATTTATTTGTTACATTTAGATTTATAAAGTTAATAAAGCAATGTTTAAGTCAGACCTGATGGTTTCTTACACATTAAAGAATGATCCTTGTCACTTCTACATAGTGAGACATACATCTTATTAATTAAAAACTGGTATCAGATCAGAGCTCGACATCTACAGATACTCAAGAATCAGTGTTAAGTATATCGGTATTGGGCCTGAAAAAGGTGGATCGGTGCATTCCTAATTTCTATATACAGAGGGTCTCGTCTGGGTCTTGATGGAATTAGTTGAGACCTCGTCATGGTCTCGGTTGCATCTGGTCTTGAGATTCTTGACGATGGAGGAGTTTCTCTCCTTTGTCTACTTTAGCCGTGAGCTCTGCCTTTTCTCTCATGTCTATCAGGTACTGAACTCGTTGCTTCCAGCCTGACTTGGCCTCAGATTTCTCTCCCTCAATGAGCATGTCAATGTACTCTGGAGTGGAGAGAGGATTTGGTTTCATTGCTATCTCTTTAAGTCTGTTTAGACACTCAGCAGACTTCTCCATCAATTTCACCACATCATCCTGCACACGATCATATTCAGCCTTCAGTTGTTCAACCAATGCCTCAACAGGTGCCTTAGCCTCTGAGGCTTTCAGGTACTTTTCCTTCAGCTCTTTCACTGTTCGTTTTTCTATAACTTCCTTATACTCCCATCTGTACTTCTGATTAAAATGTATATTCCAGATGCATTTACTTGGGCACTGCTTACAGTTCCCATCTGGTCCCATTGCACGACAATGTTTTTTATCCTTATCATCTGCAAAGGCACAATTACGATGGCAGGTGAAATTACACTGCTGACAATTGGTGATGAATATTCCAGTTCCAGAAATGTCTTCTTGAACTGGCTTCATGACGGGGACTTCAAACTCAAAGTCCTCATTTCTGCTGATCTCTGCCTCATGCTCTTTAATTATTGCATTTGTCTGTTTAATCTCCTCACCCTTAGCTAACCCAAGTTTAACCTGCTTCTGCAAACTTTCGATTGACGTCTCAAGCTGCTTTCTCTCTCTGAGGACCTCCTTCGTCATTGTCAAGCTTTTGGTTTCTATTTTATTCAAAGCATCAAAGAAGCTCTTCATGCTTTTTGTCCCCATCTCCCAAAACATCTGATCAAAGCTTCCATCTTCATCTTCATCACTCACGTCTGCTGCAGATGATTTGTTGTTTGCAAACAACACTGAGTTGTTGAATTTGAAGTGAATCGGCAGCCCTTTCTTTGTTTTAGGACACGGGACACCTGAAGCATTGATCGCCTCTAGAACTGGTGGTTTCTTGCCGTCTGCGAATGTCACCAGAATTCTGATGTTTTCTGCGACATCTTTGCCAAAGATTGAGAGCACAGAATCAAACACATATTTCTGTGTTGGTGTGAGTCGAGCTAAAGAAGCCTGAGCTACGAAACACACAGCGTCAATGTCACTGACACCATGATCAGCAGAGAAGAGTTTACGTATTTGTTCTGTGATCTCTTTGTCTCTTGCTATGCCTCTTGTATCTCCAAAACCTGGAGTGTCAACAATGGTCAGAGAGTGATCTATTGCAAAATCCTTCTTATGGTTGATTTTGTACACAGTGACTTCAGAAGTCTGGCTCTGAGCTTGTGATGTAGACTGATCCTCATCAACTAACTTAAACCGATAGGAATCCTCCCATTCCACACCTAGAATGTAATTGATCATCCCATTGATGAGAGTTGACTTCCCGGCACCAGTCGCTCCGAGGACCATTATGGTGCGATTAGATTTACCAGTGGACTCTTTCCCATAACTGAAACGTCTGCACCCTTCTACATTGATGTCTTCTTCCTTCAGGAGGACTTTATAAACAGGGAGAGGCTCTGTCCCTGTTAGCAGTTTACCGTTTGCTTTAACAGCATCAGCAAGCCGTTTGGGAGGTTTGACATAATCAATCATAACCTTCCCTATGTCCATTTTGATTTTTAAATAACTAAATTTACAATCAGATGACACCAGGACCAGCCCTCTGACAGTTTAGTTAGTTCTACACGTGTGGAACTTGTATGTCTTCTGCTCTTGAAGTGAAAGAAGTTCTCTCAGGTCCAAATCTGCAAAAGATGACAAAAATAAAAATGCACAGAATTCAACCCTCATTTGCAGCACCATTCTACGTTTCCTATTTCTACTGCATTAAAACTAATACAGGCTCAGATCACTATGACTAACATTGAAACTAAGTAGGGCACAGATACAGTGTAATAAATATTCATGTGACATTTTCTTTTCATATTTTCCCTTTTAACACATTATTGGATAATGTCTCTCTGTCCAACTGGCAAATTCAAATCATTAGTTTGCAACAGAGCTACATATCAGCAGTAACGTTAGCACGAGGTCGGTTCACAGAAACATCACAAAAGTAGCAAAATGTATTGCCAGCCTTCCTGAAATAACAATGGGCCTCATGCAAGAACCACTCGTACCAACGGGTGTGTTCTTAAGAGGCCTGTACGTGTGATTTAGAGAACTTGCTGCATTCACCAATTTTCTGGTATTTTGAATTTACAAAATCAATGAACGAGTGGTCCAGACCTGTAGTAGGAGTCACGTGGGATTGGTCTGCTGTTAATCAAGCCAAAGTTTTTTACTATTTGATTGTTTATTTCATTACTTTGAGTTTGAAAACCCGATATTAATTACACTGTATAATTATGTTGACATTATCTTGTTGGACTCAAACAGGGAACGAGCAGATCAGAGTGTTCAGCAACTTACCTCAGTTTGTCTCTTATAGGGAGGGAAAGAAGAGTTCTGCTTCTGTTCTGCTTCTGTAGCTCCTTTTATACAAACAGTGCACGCACACACACACACACACACACACACACACACACACACACACACACACACACACATTTACAACAGCATAAGAACAAAATAAGAAACTTCAGCAGGAAAGCAAATGTGTTCGTTCAAAGTCTGTAGCTCTTGGTTTTTGTCTTTAGGACTGTACTCTATGTTAATTAAATCATGCATATGTTACTACTTTATGCCGTTTAATTTCAGCTGGACATTAAAGACTTTATGTCCTCACTGGTAACATGTAAAAAGACAATGTAAAACACAATACACACCGACAGGATAGTTGCTGCTGCTTGTTAAGCTTATTTCTTTGAGGGCAGTGTTGGAGCTGAAGGCAACTTTGATCGGTGCAATTCCCCCCAGTGGAAATCAAGCCCTTGAAATCAAACAAGACCGGTTAGTTTAAAGTCCAGTTGTGTTTCACATTACAATGTAATTGAAACACAAGTGAATTATTTTACAATTAATAAAGCCTGAAGTTAGTGTTCTCTTTCCAATCTTTAGAATGATGAATCGATTTGGAGATCTGTGAGATTTTCAAAGAAGTGTTGTGCGTATTAAAACAATGCTCTAAATAATCTCTTCACTGGGTTTTCCCTGATGAAAGTTGTGTTGGGAAGCCACAATAAACGAGTGATTCCTGTTCTTACATTAGAATCCAACATGTGGGACGACATGTAAAACACTGATTTAAACAAAACTCAAACTTGGAGCCAAATTGACCAAAGTCTATTTGCTATATTCTCAGAGATGGACTACAAAAACAATAAACACAAGCAAATAATCCTAAAACTAAATCATGCAATAATGTTCATAAAGCCAAAATCTTCAGTATCACATAAACACTGAAACATAGAAGCTGTGGACTAAAAGATCAGAGTGTTCAGCAACTTACCTCAGTTTGTCTCTGATCAGGAGTGAAATGACAGTTACTGATGGAATCATTTTGGTGTATTTCTGTTTTGTTGTTGTTTTTTATGAAAAGTGAGCGACAAAGGAGATGTGAGAGAGGGCAGAGTTGATAAAACTGCCAAGTAGACTTAAAGAATTTAAGCCAGATACTCCTTCCGCTCCATAGTACTGACATGCTTCATGAAAGAGAGAAATCTGAAGCAAAGCCAGGCTGGAATCAGTGAGTTCAGTCCCTGATTAACATGAGCGTAGAAGCAGAGCACAAGTCTCGAAACCAAGAGACTGAGACTTAATTTACTTTGACGAAGAGAAGATTCATGATGCTCTACATCAACACTAACCTGTTTCTTCACCGTTGTTATAAAACATTAACGTGTCTCTCTTGATCAGAGGTCATGAAGACTTCTAGAACTGGTTTTGACACCAGACCACATGAGCCCTCCAGTAACAGCCTCTGCTGCAGGTTTACTTCCTGACTGCAGCAGCTGACCAGTCAAGGAAAACGTATGACATTCATGAAGAACTGCTGGAGATGAACCACAGACCTGTTGGCTTTCTCTCAGCTCAGTTGTTTGGTTTATAATCCAAGAGATGTTGAGTTTCAGAATGCTGCTCTGTTTAAAACATTATTGATAGACAGAGGGGGAAATTGTACCGTTATAACAGATAAAGAAAATAAAGTGCAAAAACTTTACAATACTCAAATGTATGAATATATATTTCTATAAACATTCCAATGAAAATGCAACATATGCTCTAGGTGGGTGGCTTCCTGAAGAAAGCAGAGCTGTGGAGAAGGGCCCTCTGCACAGGGGGATTTCACCTGCTTTCCTCAGGTGGATGATTTTCTCTCTAGTGAGGATGTGGACAGAGCTCCAGTCAAGTCGGTCATAGTGGGACATTTGACCAACTTGATTCAAGATTTTCATTCATACTTTCCTGACATGGAGGAGAAATCTGCACAGCTGGATTGGGTGAGAAACACATTTCTCTTGTCCGAAGCAAACGGAAGCAAGCTACCGGTCACCTTTCAGGAAAAATTCCTGGAAGTGTCATCTGACCGTGGCCACCAGATGAAGTTTCCATACTCACACAGTTTTGGGTGTGTGTGAAGCAGGAGCACCCTGACCTGGGACAGAACGCTTTGGAGCAGCTACTACCCTAACCCTCCACATATCTATGTGAGGCCTCCTTCTCTGCAATGACTGTGATCAAAACAAAGCAAAGAAACAGACTATGCCTGGAAAAGAGCTTGATCACAGCAGTTGCCTCCCTGCCACCAAGACTGACAAAGATCCTCAGTGAAGCACAAGTTTCTCACTAAAATGTAAATGCAAAAGCACTCAGTTCAATGCAACAATGCAATCTTCAGTGTTGACAGTTTAATAAATCAGACACTGATGTCGCAGCGCTGTGTGTTACATCTGTTTTTCAACCAAAATTGCTTTGCGCTGGTTAGGGGGTACATCACTGAAAAAAGGTTGAGAACCACACAATTAACCCCTTATCACATCATTTATATAAGTTCCAATGTAATTTGAGCGTTATGCATTCTATCAGCTTGATAAGAAATATTACACTCGCCTAGATCTTCTCACTGAACAAGGTTGTAAAGAGGGACGTGTCACCTGTATTAACATCATACGTACAAATAATACATTTAGTGTGGAGTTCTTTTAAAATAATTAGATTTGTTCATACCTGGAACTACTTTCTACCAAATACCATGTTATTTTTATAGTATCTCGTGACCTTTATCATGATCACAAAGGTTTTATACCTTACCCCTCGTACATTCTACAAGCCGAGTCATTTCTGGGAAATCAGCTGGGTTCTCCTCTGTGCCGCCTCCCACTAATGAATAAAGATGTGTGGGCGTTTCTCCTTCAGAGACAATATAATGTCTGAAACCACAGCGCTGCCTCAGAGGATCACACACACTGCTACTGTGAGTACACTAATGCTCTTTTTGTTAATGTATCTTTGCATGCAACAGTTCTGCTGTCTGTCTTTACTGTGTAATCAGTCGTGCAGTTATTTAACCAATGACTGTAGATGAATCCTTTTAGCAGCTGTACCAATTAGTACACAAATGATAGACTTAGTAAAATAATGTATGAAAGAAAACATTGACATCGGTCAAAAGCTTAAGATGCATCCAGGAAACACAAATATTGTAGTGTTATGTCTCCTATAATTACTAACAACTTCCTTCAGTGCATATATACATAAGTTTGTGCTATGTTCATTCTTAAAACCAAATTGATTGTCAGTAGTTATGTATTCTTGAAGCTGATCTAAGAGAATTCATTCTAATACGCTAGACAGCAATTGGTCTGTAATTTTCAGACTATACAACTTCATCATGCACATTTCCTTCTCTCATTGCATGATGTCCACAATTGTGCTTGCAGGAAAATTAATTCACAACCGGATGAATCAACCAGCTCAGTTCCATTCAAACCACTGTTGCAGTAGTAAAGTAAATAATGATAATGAAACAAACCGGTTTTTAAAAGTAACTTTTCATAAAAAATGAGAAAGACAATTATTTTTTTTGTTTGCCATTGGAGTTAATTTGTCAAAAGTTTAGAGAAGTTTATTAACCTACAAAAGATCAAATAGTATTTAAACTGGAAAACATACAAACCAGTTCAACTGTCATTTTAAGGTTTTTACCCAAAAGCAACATGTTTTATTTTGCTGTCGACATCAGCGGAATCTTGTCTTTGTTCCAACAACTACACAAGGTGACAGATGACTAACAGTTTGGATAGCAGGAAAGTCACATGAGTGAACTAACACACTTTCTGTTTTCCCATGTGTAGACGTGGAGATGGACCCTGAAGCCAGCAGAACATTGGAGGTGGCAGCGCTCGGCCGGCCATTCAGCCTCGGGATGTTGTACGACTGCCGCCAAGATTCACTGGTCCCTGGTAAGGATCCACATGTTTAATGCAATCAAACAACTATACTTAAACTGTTTAAAAAGTTTAATCTTGATTTTTAATATTAAACATTCAGGTATGGGAACCGTAGAAATGTATCTAAACTTGAATAATTGTTTTTAATATCTGTATATATGTGTATATTGTGTATGTGTTAATATATATGTATGTATGTAAGCTTTTTTGGGCCAATATCCAACGGGATGTCCTGCATGAGCAATGTAATGAATAAACAATACAGACTAGTCATAATGACATTTTAGATATCTGCAACTATTATTTGGAGCAGTTGGGGCCCGAGCATCTGACAACATCAGGCCGCGAAGGCCCTATTGAAATCCAAAGGATTTTTATTATTTGAAATTTTTATATTCTGATTTTTATTATTCCACTTTGGGCGCATTTTTGGGGGACTTTCTATACTCCAAAACTTACCAAATTTGACACACTTGGTGAAAATAGCCACCTGATATAGGTGGAACATTTTTGTTTTAAAAAATTGTTCTCTAGCATCCCCCTACAAGTTGGACTGGCGACGCCCCTCGGCGAGTATGTCCGATTGTACAAAAAAGCCTCTCAGACCCCTAAACTCCGCCTACCCAAATCTTTCGCCATTTTTTATTTTGTGAAAAACGTATGTAAAAACTAATTTTTGAAAACTCCTCCTGCGTGCGGGGTCTGTTTGCTATCAAATTTGCTCCGGATCATTATTTGATCTATATCATTGAAAATGATTAACTTGTTTATATGTCATTGCATTTAGAAGATATGGACCAATGAACTTCTTAGGGGCGTGGCTTGTACACCAATACTTATAACTTCAAAACCCTTTCTCCTAAAATCACCAAATTTGCAGAGCACATCGTGTTCTGTAACATACTCTGACATTTGTATTCCATTCAACCACTAGGGGGCGCAACAGTCAATCTGCGTTTTTGGCCATTTTCAGCCTTTGTACTTTAACGAACTCCGACAGAATTTATGCGATCAACTTCAATATTGTTCAGGATGGTCTTAAGACCTTTGTGATCAAATATTATCAAATTCGTGACTTATCATGGAAGAACATTGACGTGGCGTGGCACCCATTTTGTGCCATTCGGCATGAAACAGGAAGTTGTTCAAATCTTATCCAATCTGCACAAAATTTCTTATGCATGATGCTACTTTAGGCCTGAGCACATTTCAATGCCATAATCTTCACAAAGTCATAGTGCCACCTACCGGTAAAAGGAAATGTCACATTTTATACTTGTTTGTAACTAAAATTTAGTAAATAAACCCTAAAGACATTGATGATGCTTCATCGTGGATATTGTGAATTTTCGTTGAACGCTGTTCCCGTGGCAATGCATCAGGCAATACATCATTCGCCATGAAAAAAGAAGCTGATGGTTCAGTGGCTTGGGATGCTCAAAAACTAATGGAACTTTGCACATGTGTCATAGGTGATGGGAATACACATGTATCTGGGGTTTTGGCTTGGCCATTTTAAATTGCCTCCATAGCGCCCTCTACAATTTTTCTAAAGAGCAGCCCCAGCGCTAGGTTTGAGCTACATGTATACAATTTAGTAGGCTTATGTATCACATATAGACTTAAAAAAAGTCTCTTGGGACTATGCCTTCAAATTAACAGGAAATCCGCCATTTTTATTTTTGTGTTAATTTGCCCTTGATTTTTGCTCATTTCTAGGCGCTATACTTTAACAAACTCCTCCTAGGGACTTTGTCAGAGCCACTTCAAATTTTGTCAGTACAATCTCAAGACATTTGTGATTGAAAGTTATCAAAAGCTTTTTATTTGACCTAATGGCTTAGCCGTAGTGGGCGGCTACTTTGCGTGATTCCCCATTAAACAAGCTGATGTACCTCCACTGCACTCATTCCAAACAGTCCCAAACATGCCATGCTTGATAACACTCATGGCCTGAGGATATCAACGAGCTAATTTTCACTAATACTCACAGCGCCACCTACTGGTGAAAGGAAATCTGCGTTTTGTGACAAACTGCATCCGATTTACATGACTTTTACATGATGTGGTTTACACTTGATATAGAGCAACATAAATGCATGTTTGTGCGTGTTCTGTAGCGCCACGTAGTGGATACAGGAAGCGGTGGACTGTTTACAAAGCATAAATTCCAGTGTCACGCGGTCCACGCAGGAAAAAAACTTGGACTCGTCGCACTGTCCAACGGTCGGAGTCCCGCCAGAATCCCCTACGTGTGGGAGGATGCGAGAGCCCATCCATCGCTGCTCGCAGCTTTAATTATAACTGAATTGCAGATTGTCTGGATTTGTCATTTAGGATGCGTGACGAGTTGAGCTGAGTTTTCATTGACATTACTGCTGATATCTATGATTCAGTTTTCACTAGTCAGAACGACGTTATAGATATCTTGAATAGAAATTATGACTAGTAATATTAATTCCCGATAGCTAATACATGTTAAATCGACTTGCCATATTTCTACTAGTCAAAATGATAGTCATTGTACATATATCTGAAATGAATGTTACTTTGGGTTACATATCCAAAATGCAATTGTCATCTGTAATGGGAAATCGCATTTCCATAAGTCACAATCCATTTTTAGTAGTAATTCAATTGTAGATTACTGTGATCATTATTCTTACTCGTGAAGAAGGAATTACTGATATCTATAATTGAATTAAAGATATCTGTAAATCAGTTTTGACTAGTCTAAATATAATTTCTAAATGTGAAAGTATGTGTAAATATATATGAGTAACCTCCCCACTTCTTTTTTGGCAGGCATGACACTATGGGACAGCGATGAATTGGAAAAAGATAGAAGAGAGGGACCAAAACCTAGCAGTGACTTTGAGATAGTTGCATCTGATTCAATTGACGATAAATCTACAGCGTTAAATGTTGAAGCCTCTCTGAAAGCAAGTTTCTTGGGTGGACTGGTGGAGGTTGAAGGATCGGCCAAATACCTGAATGATCACAAGACATCCAAAAATCAGGCCAGAGTAACACTGAACTACAAAACTACCACAAAGTTCCAGGAACTGTCCATGAATCATCTTGGAAGAGGCAATGTGAAGCATCCAGATGTGTTTGATAAAGGATTAGCAACACATGTCGTCACAGCTATTCTTTATGGGGCACAAGCCTTCTTTGTCTTTGACCGTGAGGTGTCTGAAAAGGAAGATCATCAAGACATTCAGGGTAACTTGAAAGTGATGATCAAGAAGATTCCCAACACTACGATAGAAGGTGAAGGTTCCTTGAAGATGGAAGACAAGGACAGAGAAAATGTTGAGAAATTCTCTTGCAAATTCCATGGAGACTTTTCTCTTGAAAAGAATCCTGTGTCCTTTCAGGATGCAGTAGAAGTCTACCAAAGTCTGCCAAGACTGTTGGGAGCCAACGGAGAAAACGCCGTACCAATGAAGGTCTGGCTGTTGCCACTGACAAGTTTAGATTCTTCTGCTGCTAAACTTGTACGTCAGATAAGTTTAAGATTAGTTCAAGAATCCCAGAGTGTCCTTGAGGACTTCAGTGAGCTGGAAATGAGGTGCAATGATGCATTGAGAACCACCACTGTACAGCAGTTCCCACAGATTGGCAAAAAGATTAAAACCTTTAAAGAGATGTGCTCTGAGTTCAGACTGGAACTCAAACAAACCTTGGCAAAGAAACTTCCATCAATCCGAGGAGGAGGAGAAGAGGAGGCTGTGCTCGCAGAGATTCTGAAGAGAAGACGTTCTTCTCCTTTCAACAGCAACAACCTGAATGAGTGGATGGACTGTAAAGAGAGAGAAATCAACATGTTAAAGTCTTTCACCAACATGATGAAAAACACAAAGATCGTTCCATCTCAAAATGATCTGTTCAAAGAAAGCCTCAGTGTGTGTTTTGTCTTCACCTCACTGGGAAGAGCTGAATCGTACCTCTCAACCTTATCAAACTATTTAAGACAAACACCAGGCAACTCTCAAGATGCTCACACTCAAGATGTAGAGAAGGACCAATGGTTCCTTTCCAACAAAGTAGCAGATACATTGAGGCTTAAAGCAAAGCTCTTCAGTGATTTTGCAGAAGCCAACAAGGAGAACAAGAACATTAAGTTCTTGACTTTGGGATTAACAAATGAGGCACAGAAAGGTTCAAGCATCTACCTTTATAAAGACGGCTTTTCTGTCAGTGAGAACTTTGAGCCACCTTCAAAGCCTGAAGCAGGAACAGTAAGTGACATAAACCACAACAGTGTGACGCTGAAGATTTCTCCTCCCAAATTTGGAGCAGAGAACATCACCTCCTACTCTGTTGAGTACTGTGTCAGTGGAGAGGATGGATGGAAACAGAAGACAGCATCCAAAGATGAAGAAGTCACAGTGAGCGGTCTGAGTCCTAACACAGAGTATGTGTTCAGATGCAGAGCAGTGACCTCAGCAGGTGTTGGGCCAGCCAATGAAGTCAATGGTTCCATTACAACCTTACCTTGCAGCCCTCCTGGAAAACCTCGAGTTGAACCAAACTCAAGTGAGATATCAGTCAGCTGGGAGAAACCTGCTGAGCTTGGACAAGATGTCCACATTTTGAGCTACATCGTGGAGTACGCCGAAACAGACAACGGGGGGAAAGAGGAAGATCTCCAATGGAACCAAATGATGTCAACGGCTGAAAAGGCGATCATTCCAGGACTTCAGCCAGAGACAGAGTATGTTGTCAGGGTCAGATGTGATTGTGGTGTAGCCGACAGAAGCAAAGAAAGCATCACTGTTAAAGTCTGCACAACAAAGCGTGAATTTGCACGTCTTGCAGAACACCTGAAACATATTAGCAAGAGTATAAATTCTAAATCTCCCTCAGTTTACAAACTGCCTCTGACACAAGAAGATATGGACATAGATGGATGCCGGAAATACAACTTTGGCAAAGACAGCATGAGGCAAAATCGCACAATAATGCTTCTTGGAGCGACCGGATCAGGAAAGTCTACTCTGATCAATGGAATGATCAACTACATTGTTGGTGTGGAGTGGAAGGACTCTTTCAGATTTAAGTTAGTTGATGAGGATCAGTCTAGATCACAAGCTGAAAGCCAGACCTCTGAAGTCACTGTGTACAAAATCAACCACCAGGAGGGATTTAAAATCCCTTTCTCTCTGACTGTTGTGGACACACCAGGGTTTGGGGATACAAGAGGAATAGGAAGAGACCGGGAGATCACAGAGCAAATCAGGAGGCTTTTCACCTCCGCTAATGGAGTTAGTGAGATTGATGCAGTGTGTTTTGTGACTCAGGCTTCTCTTGCACGACTAACCGCAACACAACGATATGTGTTTGATTCGGTGCTCTCCATATTTGGGAAAGATGTGGCAGAGAACATTGAGATGCTGGTGACTTTTGCAGATGGCAAGCAGCCACCGGTTCTTGAGGCAATTAACGTCGCTCGGGTTCCATGTCCAAAAAACGACATAGGGCTTCCAGTTCACTTCAAGTTCAACAACTCTGCAGTGTTTGCAGGCAAGAGAAGCAGCAGTGACGGGGACCGTGATGAGGATTCTGATGATGATGACAACTTTGACGAAATGTTTTGGAACATGGGGGCCAAAAGCATGGAGAGGTTCTTCACTGCTTTGGATAAAATGACAACCAAAAGCCTGCTAATGACCCGAGAGGTTCTCAAAGAACGGAAGCACCTTGAAACAGCCGTTGAAGGTTTGCAACCGCAAGTTAAAGCTGGATTAGCAAAACTTGAAGAAATCAAGTCGACTAAAGAAAAGATTAAAGACCATGAAACGGTCATGACTTCAAATGAAAACTTTGAGATTGAGGTGGAGGTTATTAAGCCAATCAAAAAAATACTCACAAAGAAAGGAGAGTACATTACCAACTGCCAGAAATGTTCAGTAACATGCCACTACCCATGCGGGATCGCTGATGATGGCGAAAAACGTCAATGTGCATCAATGGATCAGTTTGGGATGTGCACTGTCTGCCCTGGAAAATGCATTTGGAGTTTGCATTTCAACCAGAAATACAAGTGGGAGTATGTTCAAGTAAAAGAGAAGCAAACACTGCAAGAGATAAAAGACAAGTATAAGAAAGCAACAGAAGAAAAGATGACTGTTCAGGAATTGATTGAGAGGCAGGAGGAAGAGATCGCTCAGCTTCAAGACATGATCGTCTCCCTCATGGATCAGTCGGCTCACTCTATAACTCGTCTGCAGGAGATCGCCCTGAGGCCGAACCCGCTGACCACTCCGGAGTACATCGACATGCTGATTGAAGGAGAGAAGTCAGAGGCCAAAGAGGGTTACCAGGCTCGAATTCAGTCTTTGATGGCAATGAAGGAGAAAGCAAAAATCATCTCCAAAGTAGCCAAACGAGGTAAACTTACAAAAACGGAGGAGGAATTATCTGAAGAAAAACAGGAGAGGGAGGAAAAGAAGGGTTTGCTCAAGAAATTTACAAGTTTCTTTGGACTTTAGGGAAAACACGACATGTTAGCAGACATGTTAGCAGCACTGTGAGGTTGTTATAACAACACAAACCAGAACTAAAGTTGACTCGATACAAAAAAAACTCAAAAGTACAGATGAGCCTTTTGTATGTCAACATGATTAGAATTATGTGTACATGTAATTGTATTGTTATGATGCTAACATTAACATGCAATAGTTAGCATGACTTGCTGTCACTCACATTAAGGTTGACACTTGACCAGCTGATGGCGCTAGATTAAACAAATCAAATTATGGCAAAATGTTTTTTTAATTGTCTAAGAACCATACTCGCCTTAATGTCATGTCTACATAACGAGAATGTTGTTTAAATATGGAAAATTGCTTCTTATCTAACATTCTTTTATTCATGATCTGTTTAGTATTGACAATATATGTTGAATATTTTGAATCATTCTGATTTCACGCTAAAGATTTATGATTTAAGATTTTAGTGTTTGGCAGTTACTGTATCTTTTTTTTGTACCTAAGATTTTTTTGGTTTACATAATTAAATTGTACGGTTGATGAGTTTTATTGGGTTAAAGCTGCCAATTGTGATGTTCAGCTTGTTTAAATGTTGTTCTTAGGAGTCGTTCAGTAGTTAATACAGGTGAAGAGGAACGGAGTTCAAGGATTTGGCTGAGACCAACCAAAAACCAATCACCCTTAAAAGAAAAACACATTCATCACACATAACTGAACTTGTTTTCTTTAATGCTTTTTGTGGCCCAATTGTACCTTAAATACTATAAAAGACATAAATAATCACATTTAAATGTAGGTATGAAGATGTCCAGATGTGGGAGTGAATATGCTTGGTTATACTGGAAACTGCTTAATTATTTCAATGATATGTGATTGAGATGTGATAATAAATTGATTAAGTTGGATATATTATCTCTTTGTCTCATTCATATTTTTATCTGTTTAGCTCCTCTCAACACTAAACCATCTGTTTTCATCGGCTCAGTTTATTTCAGGTAGTGTTAATATTTCCAGGTCAGGTAAAGTTTACCCATCAGTTTAGGTAAAACTTTAAACGTCATTCAATAAAACTCATGAATTTTAGTTTTTAAACCTTATTTAATGTTATCGTCATGTGTTATTGAAATACTTCTAATTCTATTTAGGTTCTTGCCTGTAAACTTTGTTCTGTTTAACCCCCGATTGATTCAGCAGAAACTCTAAAAAACATTTTAAAACCAGCAATTCTTTATACTTATACTTCTTCTCCACGGCACCTCAGATGCAAATGTTGTACTTTTTACACGGCTACGTTTATGTGACAGCTAGTTATTGGTTAGTTTACATAAACAAAGAAATACAAAGAAACACTGAACACTTGTTGAATATAAAACTATTGTTAAATCTTACTAAGAGCAGTGTCTCTAAACTGAACTAAACTTTGTGACTGTATGAGAAGTATTTAAAGTGTCTCCACCTTTAGCAGCTACAACAGTAACATTGATGCTTCACTAACTGTCTAATATATAAATACATATACAGTATATACTATATACTGTATATGTATTTCAGCCACAGGAGACATTTTACTGCTCTATGTGTACTTTTACTTCATAAAGCTGATTATACAGGTGCAGCACAATAAGGTGTCAGTTAAATGAAACAAAGATGTCTTTACTCATCAAATGTTTCGGGGTTTCTACCTTTTCTTCATGTTGTGAATATTTTCCACTTATCGAGTAGAAACGTAAAGAAAAAAAGGAAGAAAACAACCGAATGTTCACAAGATGCACGTGATCTTTATTTACGTGGTTTAAGTTTGACGTGTTCGATCGTGAAGTTAGAAACGTTCCTCGTGAATGTTTGATGCAGATCTCCTGTTTGTAAAGACTTCATATCGTCTCATCACGTTGAAGTCGACGATCCTTTTTCACAGTTTAACACATTTTAAACCTCCAAAACAACCGCCGAGTCAAATCAGCAACTCAACAAAAAGATCAAATGAAAGTCAATAAAAAGACCATGAACTGTTCTGTTGCATTGTGGGACGTCTTTATGGTTGAATCCACCGGCTGTAGTTCCCGTCATGAACACATTCATTTCACACATTTTACATTTCGTTTTAGACAAAAACATAAAAGAAGAACTTCCTCTTGTTTCCTACACATTTGTCCAAATTGTAACTTAAATTAGATTCTTTTGGTTTGCGTTGAACTTGATGTAACAGACTCTACAAAGCCCACAAATCAAACAGACTTGTTCTGTATTGTACATTAATATATACACATAATGTACACAGTCGGTGTCTCAACTTGCTTTTATAGTTTTTTTTCAGTTGATCAACTTTTTTAAAAGGCCAGAAATTATCGACACTGAGGGAAACCTGTTTTATTGACCTAAACATCCGAGCAGTCTCCTTTTAAAGAAAAGAACGATAGTGAGAGAGAGAAATACATGGAACATTTTAAAGTGAGCTTCATGGACTTCTGTGTGTTTGAGTGATAACTACTGGTTTAAAGTCCGGGAGTAATATTGTAACAAACAGACTTTGTATTAGTTACTCTGAACACGTTAAGCTGCCACTTTAACTCGCCAACCGTAACAATAAAACAAAACATAAGTTAACAAAAATATATATAAAAAAATAAACACACTAAAGCAAACAGTCTCTCTGCTGAGTTTCCCCTTTTTGTTGCTCTTATTCTCTTCGCACTTCATTGGACAGACGTCAAATTTCACAAAGGTCGCGGCCGACCAGTCAGCGACGCTCGAGAAGAACTCGTCTGTGTTTCCGTTTCAAGTCGTGAACCGCGGTACCGTTTTAAAATGTCTCTCCAGGAAGACGTTGTTAGTTTGTAATGAAATTGATCCTCAGCACCTCTTTACACTAAGAGAAACGAGACGTCTGCCGGTGTTAGCTCTGCTGTTTGGAGCTGAGATCTAAAGCGCAGCGCTAACAGGATGCTAACAGTAAAGCACCGGGCACTAAAACACGCTGCTGTGCTGCAAAATGCCCGTCGGTACGTTTTTAAAGTGTGAAAATGAGTGAATAGGAATGTAGATGTTGAGTTTTAATCATGAAGATCTGGTCCCGGTTCAAAAAGCTTCCCAGCAGAGAACATCTGAGGCTCCAGATTAACACGATTTTGCGTCATCGCTTCCCAAATAAACAGTTTTCGACCGTACAAATGCCCTCCTCTGAAGAACCACCGAGATCATGAATACTACTTTTGCTTCCCTCTTGTTCTTCTCCAGCTAATCACACGTCAGAAATTACAAAACTCCTCTGAAATCTAACATTGGTCTGAATGGTCTACGACACGTTTTCCTTCATCAGGCTGAACCCTGAATCTGAACAGAAGATGTTAGATTTGTGATCAGGTGACCGTGAGGCAGACTTCTGATCTGCTCAGGAGAGAACTTCCTGTTTACACGACACCAGTAAAGTCTTGATACTTGAATAGCAACCTCAATCCCTCTATCAGCATTTTAAGTGATGTTAAAGTCATTTTTTAAACTGTAACAATTGTTAAAAGTGTTTCTTATGACATCATTGTCGCATTAAGCCACAACAAACAAGACTTTTCACTGTGACGAGATTACAATTAGAAACCGTTCGTCCATCAACAGAAAACATTCACTGGCTCGTTTATGAAATGTGAACGTTATGTGGTCAACTTGATCTTTTTCCATCGTTAGTCGTAAAGAGATAATCCTGCGTGCAGAGATTCATTTGGTCAAAGTTTGAAGTACCCGTCAGTCGGTAACGAAGGAACCTTTAACTGGGAGTTGTTTCCCGGTACGAGGTTGAACAAACAGTGGGGCTGTTGTGGCACGTTGTCCATCTCCTTCAATACTGATCCGGTTCGACTCAGCAGCAGAAACACGTCACATAAATAAAGAGAATTATGCAAAAAGAAAAAAAAAAGGTCAAGAGTGCTACGTAACAGTTTCCTCGTGCTGCTTTCAGGTCTTATTGGATTTATCGTAAATATGAACAAGTGACACTTGATCAAATGAGCATTTTTTTTCAAAGACTCTCAGATTTTTAACCGCAGTCCAATAAAATAAAGAACTTTGTTAGTTATTGTGCGTCGGAGCCTCAGCAGCTCATGAATGTGTCGCCGGGTCAACGTGGCAACTTCCTACATGTCTGAACCGAAGCTTCCTCCCACACCGTGTGAAAACACAAACTAAGTCCAGCTGACCGGCCTGTCTAGAACAACAAATAAAGAACAGACTACACTTCTGACGGAGACGCACGAGCAGCCGAGGGAGAAAGGCCTCTTCTTCAGTATCCCAGGTCCAGTTGGATTTTGTGTTCAAAAATGGCGATCAGCAGCATTATGCAGAAGCCCAGCAGGATGCCGGCGTTCTGGAGCAGGAAGAAGCCGCAGTGGCTGAAGCCGTGGTCCCCGGCGTCGTTGTGCAACATCTCGGGCACCTGGGAAAGAGAAACGACACACCGGTCTGTGATTGGCTCCTTAAATGACTATGTATGCAACAGTCGTTTAAACACTTTATAGTATTCTGTGTTGTTGGAAGTGTGACTTAGTAGTTTGTCTAATACACAGAATGTCTATAAAAAACAGCGGTCCACAGACCGATGGGTGACGACTACGTCCACTTCTTAGTGAACAGTCTCTGGTCCTGACTGGCTGGACTGGGAACAACCATCATCATAATGAATATATATTAATCTAATGATTTAACAAGCTGTCCTGCAGGCCAGCGGCCACAAGAGGTCAGCGTCAGACAAAGCAAGCTTCACTGTGTTTTCACAGACAGCAGCGGTTTGTGACAACTCCCCTCTCTTGTGTTTGGTTTTATAAACTTGTCATGTGAGCAAGTTTTACAGAGTTAAGAGTGTGTGTGTGTGTGTGTGTGTGTGTGTGTGTGTGTGTGTGTGTGTGTGTGTGTGTGTGTGAAGAGGCCATCTGGTGCTGAAGGCTGCTGCTCTCTGACGGCTGAGAGTCTAGAACCTGTTGAGTCGACAGAACAGATGCTGCTGACTGGATGAGGGCAGACGGAGTTTCACTTCTCCTGACTCAGCGAGGAAACAGCTGAGCATCTCTTTCTGCACCACGTACTCAGTAATGAGTAACTTCTTAAATAGTGGATCTATTCTGCCAGCAGCTCAGACTGAGTTTACATCACCTGACATTATTGCAATAATTACTATTTGTTGCTTTTCCTCCACTGTAAATGAAACCCTGCGTCTATTTGTTCTTTGCACCGACTACATGTGTTATTGTTCTACATGTTTATACAGATGTAGAAGTCCCACCTTATCTTTAGAGATCCAGATGAAACTGGTTCTTCATTCTCGTACAGTCTGAAGGCTGGTTCTTCATTCTCGTACAGTCTGAAGGCTTATTTTTGTATGTGTGGATGTTTCCACAGTGGTACGGTTCTTTCTAACGCACAGAGAAAGCCAGTCCCGTTAAACCCAGAGCCAGTCCCCGTTAAACCCAGAGCCAGTCCCCGTTTAACCCAGAGCCAGTCCCATTAAACCCAGAGCCAGTCCCCGTTTAACCCAGAGCCAGTCCCCGTTTAACCCAGAGCCAGTCCCGGTTAAACCCAGAGCCAGTCCCCGTTAAACCCAGAGCCAGTCCCCGTTAAACCCAGAGCCAGTCCCCGTTTAACCCAGAGCCAGTCCCCGTTTAACCCAGAGCCAGTCCCCATTAAACCCAGAGCCAGTCCCGTTTAACCCAGAGCCAGTCCCCATTAAACCCAGAGCCAGTCCCCATTAAACCCAGAGCCAGTCCCCATTAAACCCAGAGCCAGTCCCGTTTAACCCAGAGCCAGTCCCCGTTTAACCCAGAGCCAGTCCCCATTAAACCCAGAGCCAGTCCCCGTTAAACCCAGAGCCAGTCCCGGTTAAACCCAGAGCCAGTCCCCATTAAACCCAGAGCCAGTCCCCATTAAACCCAGAGCCAGTCCCCGTTTAACCCAGAGCCAGTCCCCGTTTAACCCAGAGCCAGTCCCCGTTTAACCCAGAGCCAGTCCCGGTTAAACCCAGAGCCAGTCCCGGTTAAACCCAGAGCCAGTCCCCGTTAAACCCAGAGCCAGTCCCCGTTAAACCCAGAGCCAGTCCCGGTTAAACCCAGAGCCAGTCCCCGTTAAACCCAGAGCCAGTCCCGGTTTAACCCAGAGCCAGTCCTGGTTTAAGTGTTCAGGTGCGAGAGGTAACGTCGACTCACCATGTCCACCAGAGCCACATACATGAAGAGTCCGGCTGTGAGGGCGAATATCCACATGGAGATGTTCTCTGCGTAGTGACCGATCAGGATACCGATCACCACGCCCAAGTAGGCCATCATGGCCGACAGCACGTTGTAGAGGATGGCCTGACGCACCGTCATACCGGCCTTCAGGAGCACCGCAAAGTCACCTGGGAAACAGAGTCAACGGTCAAAACAACGACGATGTTTCTTGCTCTACTACAACGATCAATCCTGAATACATTTAAACAAACTTATTATCAAGGTAATACTGCGATAATAAAGGCTTTTAATGTTTAAAAAGGCTTTAGGCTTGTACATTAAAGTGGAAGGTCTTACCCAACTCGTGAGGAAGCTCGTGACAGAAAACAGCCACGGATGTACTGAGACCGCTGGACAGACCCTCAGTGAAGGCAGCTCCTGCAGAGCGACGAGGACATATATTCAAACCCAGCGTCTACAGTACTACAGTACTACGATACTATATGTACTAGAACTCCTGCAGTGTGACACTAGCAGCGGGGCAGCTTACATCTTGGGGAAGTTAGGTTCAGCATTGCCCGATGGGAAAAGTCAAACTATCGTACCAGAGGCTTAGAATTATAGTATTTTGAGGGAAATCATCGTGCGCGAGTCATAATCACGAGAAAAACTAGGCGTAACTTTAGAATTTTACAAAGCATCCACGTCTTTTTCTTTACATAGCTATGATGTGTGGAGGGTATGTGACCATTGGTCTGACAATTTCAGCAATAGCACACTATAAGAACATCAAATTATGAAGTCGACGGCTGAAAACCAAGACGGACAAAACACCGAACTCAAGGCTTGAAAACATCAGTGCACAAACAAAGTGATTGCTGCTGTTGGAGACTTTACACTCTTTCTATTTTTGGATGGAGATACTTCCGGTGATAAACTTAGTTTGTGGTACTTCCCGTCTGTTGGAACAGGTATTTGGTCGACGTAACATTTAAACAAACAATCTTTCACGTTGGACTTGAGAACAGGACTTGAATCACCGTTACGCCGCCGATCCAGCAGCTCTTTGAGGTTGTGGTGCAGCAGACGGAAACACTCACCGATAGCCAGTCCGTCGCTGAAGTTGTGCAGTCCGTCTCCCATGATGACCATCCAGGCGAGCGTGGCCACGCCGGCCTGCTGGAAGTGCTCCTCCGAGTAGGAGTGGGAGTGGCTGTGTGGGTGGTGGTTCTGGGAGTGGTGGTGGTGCAGGATGTGGTGGTATTCGTGGTGGTGGTGGTTCATGCTGTCGGCCTGGCCCACCGTGTCGTGGAAGTGGGAGTGGCATTTGTTCTCGCAGTCCTCGGCGGTGTAGGCGGCGTCCACCGCCGCTCCGCCGTAACCCTGCGGCGAGACGACCAACACCTGCGGCGCCAGCATCACCTGCTCCTCCTCCAGCACGCTGCCGGAGTGGTCGCCGAACATGCCGGCACCGTTCGTCTCCACGTCTGGAGGAAGCATGGAAGTTAGTTATCGATGAGATCAAAGAGCTGGAGAGTAAGGCGTGTCCAGCTTCCAGCTATAAACTGTGTGGTTTGTTTAAAGGAGAATTTGCTGTTCCATCCCCGCCGTCTTTTGGGGTTCAGAGGGTTAAACTGTGTTTAAACATCTGGCCGTTTGTTTGGTGATGCGTCTCACCTTCGGTGGGCTTCAGGTCGTTCTCCTCCAGAGCAGACTGCTTCTCCGGATCCGCTTTGTCGTTCTGATCCCACTTCTTCTGGATCTGAAACACCTTGTTTTTATATTTCATACCGCAGGATGAGCAACCACAGCAACACGATATTAAACCTCGTGTTTAAGATACGAAATGTAACGAGAACGTAGTTTACCAAAGTCTTTCATAGTTTGTTCAGTGTAATAAAACATTAAGTGTTAAATGTTCCTTATTTTTATAATAAAAAGAGTAAACCAACAGGAGGACAGTGTCTTTGACACTTGAACTACCGTCTGTTCTAAATAAATCGCATCCTGATGTCATTACCAAACTAACCCGGGTCTGAACTGTGACTTCATAAAATGTCCTTTTGACTGCTGTTGAAATGACCAAACAAAGATCACAGTCTGACCTTCTGTTTCTTGTCCTTGTACATCTTCCCCAGCGTCAGGAAGTGTTCGATCAGGAACATGATGTAGACTCCGCTCAGCGCCGTCAGACCTTTCCACACCGCGTCCAGGTTTTCCTCCTGCTCCTCGTGGAGGTGATGTCCCCCCGAGTCCATCCCAGAGTCCTCGTGGTGGTGGTGGTGCTGGAGGTGGTGGCCTCCCTGAGACTGAAGCCCCCACAGATATGAAACACACAAACAGACTGATGAACCTGAACCCACCATTGTCTGGACTTTGGGGCCACCCTCTCTGTATTTAGGAGTCAAACCCGTCAACATCTGGTGATCTGAGCACTTATTGGGAGTCGGTGTGGACAAAGAAACCTGAACGAGGTGATCTGAGACGGAGTATCGAGATCAGTGAATGTCTGGTCACATTGGTCATCTTGTTTACTTATTCTCACGTCCTATAGTCATTGAACTATTCACATGTTTGTCTAACGATAGTGTTTTTACAGCGTCTGGCTGTGATAAACGGTGTCGTTTTGGCGATTGTTGAAAGAAAACATGCTGTTTCACACCTTAAAGAGGGTTTTTTGGGGGTTCGGCGGGTTAAAGTGCTTCAGGACAAAACTTTAAATCTGACCCCGACATGCTGATGACGGGAGGACGTGCGTCGTCCCGTGGTAAAGAGGAAGCGGGCGCCGCGCTGACTCACGTGGGGGATGAGGTGAAGGAAGGCGTCGCCGCTCAGCGAGCCGACCGCCAGCGCCACCAAGAAGCTGAGGAGGAACTTGAAGAAGACGGTGTTCATGAGCGGGATGAGGACGACGCCGAGCAGAGACAGCAGGCTGATGACCGTGATGGAGAGGAACCCTCCGACCCACGCTGCAACGCACACATCGCTTAACTTCTCCACAAACATACACGCCGCATAAACTTCTCTCCACAGATTTGAGTCTTTCGCCGTCTTACCTATCGCGATGTTTTTGGCACTTTCTCCACCGGAGCGTTCCCCGTGGTCGTGGGCCGAGTTGTTGCGGTCACCGTGGTGGTCGTGACCGTGTTCATGGTCTAGAAAATGAGGAGCGGGATTAAACAAATCCAGTTCGATCACATCAATGTACCAAACGTAGAAGCTGGGTTGGACAACACACTGCACACATGTTGCTGATGTCTGAACGTCGTCTTCCTACTTACGTGACACGTGAACATAAGTTTTAGTTTCAACAAACGGACTCGTACCTCCCCCCTCGTGTTCCGCAGGACCTCCGTGCAGGATGCACGCTCCGCCGTCTATCTGGCTGAGGAGGGCGGGGCAGAGGAAGCTGAAGTCGGCGAGCGTCACCCCCCCCTCCTGAGACATCCCGTGTGACGAGAGGATGCTGGAGGCGTTCTGACACTGCAGGGAAAACAACAACAACAACAACAACGGGACTCATTCAGGAGACAACGATACTTATATGAACAGTCATTGTAGGTCCTAGTGGTACTGGAGTTCACTACTTGGCCACCAACGTTTTTGCATGAACCAAATATTGAATATTACGGAATATGGTTAACGATAAACTGCGATGGGGTCAGTACGGATCCATTACGGTCCGTTAAACCACTATCAATGACCCCGATTTCTTTATTTGAACACTGGTGAGTTAAGCAGTTTGTCGTACCTCCACACTCGCCACACTTCGGTTGTGGGGAAGATCCTGGTTCATGTGGTCGTGATCATGATCGTGGTCGTGATCATGATCGTGGTCGTGCCCGTGGTCCCCCCTGCTGACTGCAGCTGCCTGAGTCTGGCTCTCGGTGACCAGTCTGGCAGCAGACGCTCTGGTGGTTTCCGCCCCAGTAGGACCGGGTGGTCCCAGGCTGCCGTCTTGTCTCTTATTAACCTCATCTGATCTCGCCATCAGCTGGGCGCTGTACACCGCCGTGATGCCGACCTCCTGCGCCGCCGTGGTCTTCTTGTCGTGCAGGTTGTGGTGGATGTCCTGACCTTTGGAGACTTCAGAGGACTTTGGAAACTTCCCGTGCTGCGAAGGTTCGGCATGTTTCTGGGGGTGCGAGTTGTTGTGGTGGTCGTCTTCGTGGAGGTGGTGGTGGCGGTGGCCTCCCTGGTGTTGGTGGTGGTGGTGGTGATGGTTCTGATGGTGGCCCGGTTGCTCGTGATGTTGCACCATAACAGTCCTGATGCGATCCAACCCCACGTTCTGTAAGAGACGCTTCAAACCGGCCAGAGAGATGGTGCCGTTTTCTCCATATCTGTTCGGTTTCATTCAAACAATAATCATCAGTCTTTGAACAAGTGACCACTAAACTGTTTAATGTACAAGAATATCTAAATCCTACCAAAAGCTTCAAGTGATTCCTTCAAAATGTGGAGTTCAGGTTTTAATCACGTTTTAAAAAAGCAAAGCAGACCGAGCTAAATGTGAAGTTCTGTACGGTCCGGTGCGTTGACACGAGCTCACCTGTTGAACAGAGCCTCCAGGTGTTTCCTCTGGCTCTGCTCGGCTCTCTGCGAGTCGACCGCGGCCGACAGTGAACGCACCGCGCCGGCCGTCTGCGTGGCGGACGGGCCGCAGTCGGAGCCGGACGTCCCGACGCCGCCGGACAAACTCACGGCGACGAGAAACACCAACGCCAACATCATCTCTGCCGAGAAAACAAGAACATCTGTGAGTCTGCAACTAACGCTTTTACAAGCAGAAATACCAACCATTCACTGCTTCTGTCTGTGTTATAACAGTGAACTTTATCTACAGCACACTGAGGGACAACGTCACAGGACTGTGACTGATGCTTATTCAGAGAAAAAGACAGATTACCATGAACAAGCTCAGCTCAGTGTTCCTTTCTGTTGACTCAGTTAATAACCAAAAAGCAACAAACGAGGTCGTGTTTTACTGTCAATAATGAACCAACTCATCCTCTGAGCTCCAGTTCAAACAGAAAACTGGACGCGACTGAGAAGAGAAACGGAGACTCAAGAATAAAGAGAATAAATTACAGTTTATATATATATATAACACAAAGGCTCAAGATCACAGAACAGGAACGTGATGGCCTTCATTTAACTGTTATTTTAACTGTTCGGACACTTACGTTAAATTAAAAGTTCTACAATACTTCATTCAAAGTAAATGTCTTGCATTCAAAAACGTATACAGCGGTTTATCCAGCAAATGTACGAATTATACAATTGTTATATACTTGTTATATAATTGACTTGTAACAGAGTATTTCTACACTGTTGTATTGCTACGTTTACTTTAGTTAAAGATGGGAGTACTTCTACCACCTCTGGTCAATTTAAAGACCATCAAAATAAATAAAATAAAATAAAGATAGTGAAGATAATAACTTGTACAAACAAGACAACAACCTGGTGTGTAAGAAGATACTGAAACACTTGAGTATGTTGTTTTCAAAAACACTTCAAGTGAAACTTTGAGGTACTTGTACTTTATATTTGATCCTACTTTATACAACTATACTCCACACGGCATGAATTAGTACTTTTTACAGCGGTGGGTAGTCGTTACTTGTGCAGATAAAATATGATGTATCGTTATAAAAGTACATGAAACAGAATATTCAACGTGCAGAATTAGTGTATCACATTTGTTTGAAACGTGATCAAAAAGTAATTACGATGTAACGAGTTACATTATGTTGATGAAGTAATTAAAATAGCTACATATAGTAACTGTAACTTATTCCATCTTTAGGTGACGCAAACAGGAAACAATGTCGCCCGGTTCGTCTGATGTGAAGCCGAACTGAAGAGCAGCTGCTCACTATGATGGATCCTCTTCATGTGATTTCATGTTAAACTCACAGGTTTCTGATGGAGTTTAATATTAAACTCACATGATTGTGAACGAGGTCTGGTCTCTGGTGCAGAGTTAGAACAGAACCAGCTCAGGGTTCCCGGATGTTTATTTTAGAAACATTACACGGCTCGTTAATAATACCGCCACTCAGCTCACCGTTATTAATCAACAATGCACGAACACTGCACAGTGTTCAGTGTGCGGGGTTAGCTCGTGACGGTTCTCACCTCCTCTGCTCGGTTTAGAGCTCCGACGCTGACAGATGGCACGAGCCAGGTGGCTTCGGGCCCTCGTGCTGCCGCCCACGCGCCGCCTTGTTAAAGTTTAATAATAATATCACACCGTGAACATCTTAAAACCCTTCTCCCGGCGGCACAACCGGTGTGTGTGCGTTCGATCCCAGAGGAGAAACGCACTCGGTGGAGGTAAACAGTAACACGTTGGTGTTGTGCGCTCTGCACCAAGCTCGGTGCCGTGTGCACAAAAGACGGAAACAACCCGGAAGCTGAGGAGCGGACATGCTTCACGGTATCACACCAACAAAGAAGAAGAAGAAGACGATGAAGACGCCTTTACTTACGGTGAAGTGATGCTATTTTAATATCCTCTTCGGTTGATGTAAGAACGTCTCGCGCTACTCTCCGGTCCGGTTAATGAATGAATGAGAGAGAGTGTGTGTGTGTGTGTGTGTGTGTGTGTGTGTGTGTGTGTGTGTGTGTGTGTGTGTGTGTGTGTGTGTGTGTGTGTGCGCCTCCTTCAGGGGCTGTCGGAACAATTAGTTGCGAACCAAAGAGAGGGAGAACAGGAGGGGATCACGTTGATTATATGGGGATATTTTCATCATCAAGTCTAACTTTTCATGTTTTTTTTAAATTATTTGTTGCTGGTGGAAATGCTTCCATAGCTTTTCATTCATATGTATCTGTCTGTGTCTGTTTGTTAACCGAGCTAGAAGAAGTATTCAGATCCTTTACTGCAGTACAAGTACTAGTGAAAGTACTCATTCAAACCTCTACTTAAATATAAGTATGTCAGTATTATCAGCTAAATGCAGTTAAAGTGAAAGTGTTGATAAACTGTGTCTGGGTTAGTTTCACTGCTGTGGAAGCTTTAAACTCATTAAAGCTGCAAAAAAACATGAAACAAATTCAACATTCAATAGAACGACAAGCAGACCGTCCAGACCGATCCTCTATGTGAACCAGTCTCAGTGTAGACCTGATCCTCTATGTGAACCAGTCTCAGTGTAGTCCTGATCCTCTATGTGAACCAGTCTCAGTGTAGTCCTGATCCTCTATGTGAACCAGTCTCAGTGTAGACCTGATCCTCTATGTGAACCAGTCTCAGTGTAGACCTGATCCTCTATATGAACCAGTCTCAGTGTAGACCTGATCCTCTATGTGAACCAGTCTCAGTGTAGACCTGATCCTCTATATGAACCAGTCTCAGTGTAGTCCTGATCCTCTATGTGAACCAGTCTCAGTGTAGACCTGATCCTCTATGTGAACCAGTCTCAGTGTAGCCCTGATCCTCTATGTGAACCAGTCTCAGTGTAGACCTGATCCTCTATATGAACCAGTCTCAGTGTAGACCTGATCCTCTATGTGAACCAGTCTCAGTGTAGTCCTGATCCTCTATGTGAACCAGTCTCAGTGTAGACCTGATCCTCTATGTGAACCAGTCTCAGTGTAGACCTGATCCTCTATGTGAACCAGTCTCAGTGTAGTCCTGATCCTCTATGTGAACCAGTCTCAGTGTAGACCTGATCCTCTATGTGAACCAGTCTCAGTGTAGACCTGATCCTCTATGTGAACCAGTCTCAGTGTAGACCTGATCCTCTATGTGAACCAGTCTCAGTGTAGTCCTGATCCTCTATATGAACCAGTCTCAGTGTAGACCTGATCCTCTATGTGAACCAGTCTCAGTGTAGTCCTGATCCTCTATATGAACCAGTCTCAGTGTAGACCTGATCCTCTATATGAACCAGTCTCAGTGTAGACCTGATCCTCTATATGAACCAGTCTCAGTGTAGACCTGATCCTCTATGTGAACCAGTCTCAGTGTAGACCTGATCCTCTATGTGACACCACGCTGCTGGAGACCCAGGACGTATAGCTGGACCTGCTGGAGTGAAGGGAGTCGCGGGAGAACCAGAACCAGGACTGAGAGGGTTCAGACTGTCGGACCTGCTGCAGTAACATGAGAGGTTTTCTAAAGAGACAACCAGAGACACTGAGAGCTCACTTTTTTCCGAGGAGGACTTGAAGGCAACGCGTGAGGAGATGCTGTGGAGGAGGACACGTGAAGCATGTGACTGAGCTTTGGTGTCATGTGACAGCGCTGCAGGACCCAGTCCCTGAGGAGACGAGGAGACGAGGAGACGAGGATTAGTGAGCAGAGCTGTGGGAACTCCCAACGCTAGTCTGGTTTCATAGAAGTACTTGTACTTACAACGTTGTACTTCTGCTCCATCTCAGAGGGAGATATTGTACTTTTGACTGCACTACATTTATATCATATCTTTTGATCATATTTCCCTGATTACATATACTTATATACTTGTACTGAGGTATTTTCACAGTGTGGTACTGTTACTGCTTTAAAGAGTACTTTCCTCTCAAACATCCACTTAAAGAGCTTCTGAACATGTGGACATGCTCTCTGTTTACTCTCCATCTGAGAGGACAGTGAACGCACCGTGACTACTGGAGCAGCTGAACACGTCTCTAATCGAGCCCTACGAACCAAACCGTGGTTACGTTCTCCTGTTTGTTCTCTTTAGTCTTTATAAAAACACATGAAGTTCAGCCAGCGTATCTCTACGATATATAATCCATATGGAAGCTAAGAAGATGTCGCCTCGGGGCCGAGTGTTTCTTCGGTTTATTATACCTGTTAAACATTCACTGTTGGTCTTTCACAGTAACGTCAACATCATGAGAAAGATCCTTTAAACACACACCTTTTAAATGGATGATGTGAACTTTAAGGAGCCTACAGGACTGAACTCACCCTGCCCCGAGGTTTCCTTCCTCCTCCTGAAGCTGCTCCCTGGATCAGGACTGACTGGGTCAACATGCAGGTCTTCACCTGATCCTCACATGATCACAAGAAGCTGGGAGCTCCTGGGACCCGGCCCTCAAGGACAACATTGGTTCTGGTGGGTGTGTTTCTGTTTTTGTACTGAACGTCACGCAGCTTCGCTTTAACTTCCCACAGCCAGTGGACAATAGAGTCCCTTCAGTAGTTCTGTTTTCTGTTTTAAATCACTTTTAGGAACTTAAAAATCACAGTTTAGCTGTTGGAAGAAACTATCAGTTACTCCAGTAATATAAGTACACTCTTGGATACTTTGTGCTACTTTATACTTCTGCTCCTCTCAAGGTTACAAGGTTGTGTTATTGTCAACCAAATGCAGACTGCACAAACACAAACACACGTATGTTATCAGGTGGATGGTTTTAGGAGGCTCAACCGGAGGAAAGCAGCTGATCTGAAGTCTGCATCTCTTTGCAGACAGCAGCAGAGTGAACAGGGATGTTTCCAACCAATCACAAGCATCGTGTGAGTCGTGTGTCATGATGCAAACAAAGGAACACAAAGAAACACGCTTTATTCTAGACCTTCTCTTTGTGGACACTTTGTGTCTCTGTGAAGACACTTTGTGTCTCTGTGAGGACACTTTGTGTCTGTGTGAGGACACTTTGTGTGTCTTTGTGGACACTTTGTGTCTCTGTGAGGACACTTTGTGTGTCTTTGAGGACACTTTGTGTGTCTGTGAGGACACTGTGTGTCTTTGAGGACACTTTGTGTCTCTGTGAGGACACTTTGTGTCTCTTTGTGGACATTTAGCTTCTCTGTGAGGACACTTTGTGTGTCTTTGAGGACACTTTGTGTCTCTTTGTGGACACTTTGTGTCTCTTTGTGGACACTGTGTCTCTGTGAGGACACTTTGTGTCTCTTTGTGGACATTTAGCGTCTCTGTGAGGACACTTTGTGTGTCTTTGAGGACACTTTGTGTCTCTGTGAGGACACTTTGTGTCTCTTTGTGGACATTTAGCGTCTCTGTGAGGACACTTTGTGTGTCTTTGAGGACACTTTGTGTCTCTTTGTGGACACTGTGTCTCTGTGAGGACACTTTGTGTCTGTGTGAGGACACTTTGTGTCTCTTTGTGGACACTTTGTGTCTCTTTGTGGACACTTTGTGTCTCTTTGAGGACACTTTGTGTCTCTTTGAGGACACTTTGTGTGTCTTTGAGGACACTTTGTGTCTCTGTGAGGACACTTTGTGTCTCTTTGTGGACACTTTGTGTCTCTTTGAGGACACTTTGTGTGTCTTTGAGGACACTTTGTGTGTCTGTGAGGACACTGTGTGTCTTTGAGGACACTTTGTGTCTCTGTGAGGACACTTTGTGTGTCTTTGAGGACACTTTGTGTCTCTGTGAGGACACTTTGTGTCTCTTTGTGGACATTTAGCGTCTCTGTGAGGACACTTTGTGTGTCTTTGAGGACACTTTGTGTCTCTGTGAGGACACTTTGTGTCTCTTTGTGGACATTTAGCGTCTCTGTGAGGACACTTTGTGTGTCTTTGAGGACACTTTGTGTCTCTTTGTGGACACTTTGTGTCTCTTTGTGGACACTGTGTCTCTGTGAGGACACTTTGTGTCTCTTTGTGGACATTTAGCGTCTCTGTGAGGACACTTTGTGTGTCTTTGAGGACACTTTGTGTCTCTGTGAGGACACTTTGTGTCTCTTTGTGGACATTTAGCGTCTCTGTGAGGACACTTTGTGTGTCTGTGAGGACACTTTGTGTCTCTTTGTGGACACTGTGTCTCTGTGAGGACACTTTGTGTCTGTGTGAGGACACTTTGTGTGTCTTGTTCTTTCAAGAGGTTTGTTTTATTTATATATATATATATATATATATATATATATATATATATATATCTGGTCCTGAACCAGTCTCAGTGTAGTCCTGATCCTCTATATGAACCAGTCTCAGTGTAGTCCTGATCCTCTATATGACACCACGCTGCTGGAGACCCAGGACGTATAGCTGGACCTGCTGGAGTGAAGGGAGTCGCGGGAGAACCAGAACCAGGACTGAGAGGGTTCAGACTGTCGGACCTGCTGCAGTAACATGAGAGGTTTTCTAAAGAGACAACCAGAGACACTGAGAGCTCACTTTTTTCCGAGGAGGACTTGAAGGCAACGCGTGAGGAGATGCTGTGGAGGAGGACACGTGAAGCATGTGACTGAGCTTTGGTGTCATGTGACAGCGCTGCCAGGACCCAGTCCCTGAGGAGACGAGGAGACGAGGAGACGAGGATTAGTGAGCAGAGCTGTGGGAACTCCCAACGCTAGTTTGGTTTCATAGAAGTACTTGTACTTACAACGTTGTACTTCTACTCCATCACACTGTGTGTCTCTTTGTGGACATTTTGTGTCTCTTTGTGGACATTTTGTGTCTCTTTGAGGACACTTTGTGTCTCTTTGTGGTTGGTGTCTCTTTCAGTGACATATTGTAGGTGAAGGTCAGGGGGGCTCCTGACTCTTTGGGCCCCTGGTCCTGAGCCCTGTTGGCCCGTTCAGCGGTCCATCTATGGTAGTACTTGTACTGTAGTACTTGTACTGTACTTGTATCAGAGTATTTAACACTGTGGTATTAACTGGAGTAGTACTTTACGTCTACACAAGGGGGCGACCTTTTACAACAAACTGAACAAAGAAAGAAATGCTGCTTCTGCTGCTGACAATAAAATCACATTATTATTAATTCTCATGCAACAATGTCCCTCAAAAATATATATTTATATATATTTTTGATTAATATATATTTATATATATTTTTATGGGACTTTTCTTTAATCCAGATATTTTGTAAAATCTAGGATAATATGGACCGTTATTTAAATTCACAGCAAGGAGCTTTTTAAGTCTAAATAAGAAACTTAACACATAAAACAGCTTTCATGTTTCACTGTCTTGACTAAAGATAATAAATAAAGAAAATTAAGTTTCTTCGGCACTTATTGTTTTTCTGCGGAAAATGTCAAACGACCCACTTCCTGTTAAAATACAGACGATTGCGTCGGCGGTTATCACCTCACAGAGAAATGTTCGTCTGTCAGAGAGTTTCATCCACTTCTATACAGTATTTATATATATATATATATATATATATATATATATATATATATATATATACTGTTAATGTTCAGTGGTTTTATTTTTTCTCATCATAACAGAAAACTTGATCTTTGCACAGAATAAACGATGAGTCACAGTTACAAACATCTGCTTGTAAATTTATTCAGTTTTTAATATCAAGTGACAAGAAGCCCGTATGTCTTCACTACATTTATTTAAATACTGTACTCGAGTATCAGTTGGAGGTACTTGTACTTTACTTGAGTGGGCTGTTCTAATTGTATTCATTTAGTCACATACAAATGAAACATTTAAGAATAGTCTTTCTGCTTTATGTCTTTCTGCAGGAATACTCTTCACCAAAACTCTTTTTTTTAAATTTAGAAACCAAAGTGTCACCTGTCAATTAAACAGTGACGTCATCTTTTTCCGTTGAATTAATGATCGTTAACTTTATTACTGAGAGTTCGTGGAAACAGTAAAAGCTTCACATTTCTCACTTGTTCATAAACAAACAAAAGGAAGAAAACAACAAATCCAATAATGAAAGCAGAATAAGACTCTGAGGGGGGGCAGTGAGAATAAATAGCTTATAGCCGTAAGTAGATTCTGAAGAAATCCTCCTTCTGTTATTTGTTTCACTGATGTCAGTCTGTCAGCTCTCGAGATAATCATCACTTCTATCTAACCTCCCGAGTTCTTACCGTCTTACAAGTTCTTACACTATTTCTGATTTTAAACAAACGTCTCATTTAGTTTGGTGTTGTTGTCTAAAGCTAACTGTTGGTGTTGTTGTCTAAAGCTAACTGTTGGTGTTGTTGTCTAAACCTAACTGTTGGTGTTGTTGTCTAAAGCTAACTGTTGGTGTTGTTGTCTAAAGCTAACTGTTGGTGTTGTTGTCTAAAGCTAACTGTTGGTGTTGTTGTCTAAAGCTAACTGTTGGTGTTGTTGTCTAAAGCTAACTGTTGGTGTTGTTGTCTAAAGCTAACTGTTGGTGTTGTTGTCTAAAGCTAACTGTTGGTGTTGTTGTCTAAACCTAACTGTTGGTGTTGTTGTCTAAAGCTAACTGTTGGTTTTGTTGTCTAAAGCTAACTGTTGGTGTTGTTGTCTAAAGCTAACTGTTGGTGTTGTTGTCTAAACCTAACTGTTGGTGTTGTTGTCTAAAGCTAACTGTTGGTGTTGTTGTCTAAAGCTAACTGTTGGTGTTGTTGTCTAAAGCTAACTGTTGGTGTTGTTGTCTAAAGCTAACTGTTGGTGTTGTTGTCTAAAGCTAACTGTTGGTGTTGTTGTCTAAACCTAACTGTTGGTGTTGTTGTCTAAACCTAACTGTTGGTTTAGTACCTTAAACCTGTCCTGATGATGATTATTCAGATATACTCAGTTTCCTCCAGTCGTTCACACTCATTATCATCACAGCTTTTAGCTGAAATTGTCCGCCCACGCATGTTGTTTCTTGTATTTTTTTTACCTCTGTCCTGCTCTTAAGAAATGCACTTAATATGTAAACGAGTCAAACAATTATTCCACTCAGTGATTCAGAAGCAGGCGGTGAAATGTGCTGCCATCAAGCGTGATCCTCAGGCCTGTCTCCGTCTTCTGTTTCAATTCAAAAGGTTCCAGGAAACGTGTTAACGTTTGAATTAATTTAAACTTTATTCATCCCAATAAGGCCAATAAGAGGAGACTCAGTTCTGTTCATCATGTTTTCTGGGCCTCTGATGAAGCTCTCCACCCACCTTATTACCAGACAACATCTATTTCTCTGATCCATGGTTACGTTCCTTATAGGTCAACACTGAATTGACTCCAGGCAACATGTTGGGGGGTCAGATCAATACGAGCTGCTTCGGTAAGCTCGGTCTCTGATCAATAGCTCAGTGGATCAATTGTCACCAGGAGGAAGATTCAGGGAGAGCCGGAGGGAGGAGGGGGGGTGCAGGTTTGGGTGGTCTGAGGAGGACGGGGGGTGCAGGTTTGGGTGGTGCTGGTCTGAGGAGGGGGGGGTGAAGGTTTGGGTGGTGCTGGTCTGAGGAGGGGGGGTGGAGGTTTGGGTGGTGTGAGTAAATCCTTCTGTACTGAAGGATTAAACCTTCTTCGGTCCACTTCATTATACGACCGACAGCCCGATGGAGAGATCAATAAACGGTGATCAATGAAGCGACGAGGTGGAGAGCAAAGCATGATGGGAAACGGTGTGCTGTGTTAGAAGAGACAGACGGTCACAGAATGATTCATTAACATTAATCACAGATTTTAGAAAAAAGATGTATCAACATTTTTGTAAATTAATGATGATGTAATAATAATATGAAACACTACCACCTTTGTCCACAGGGACCGCCAAAAACAACACAAGAAAGTTCCTCGTAGTGACTTTAAATAAAATGAATGAATCTGTTAGCTGCAGCTGTGAGACTGATTCTCTGAAAGATCCAACATGGATTCCTCATTCCTGTTGTAATTAAAGCCAAATCTAATGGATTAAAAACGTCGTTGTTCAACCCACACCATCATTCAGTAGATCGAAGTGAAATCAAAGGTGAGGTTATAAACCTCTGTGCCTCATCTTGATTACATTTGATTATTTTACATGAGCTCCTTTGTGATGGGACCGTCTGGAGGAGGAGACGTGGCTCCTTTTGAGATTCATGCTTTCAGCTGTAGATGAGCTCGGCTCTGAGGTGACAGACGGAGAGAGAAGACGCTTTCTGTTCACGAGGCCGGAGGAACAAGTTGAATTATCTGTTTAAAGTCGATGAGATAAGAGGGATGCAAATCACTTTCATTTAAAATCTGTTTCCATGGTGTTGTGACCTAGAACTCTCTTAGTTTTACTGTTTTTAATCAAGAAAATGTGTTTTTTTTAACCACGATGGAGCAACGGTGGTAACGTCAGCTGTGCCTCTTGGTTCGGTGATCAATATATCTGAATCCCTCCTTCAATACTCTCCTCTGTTCTTTGATTAAGAGAATACAGTCATGTCTGGTCGTTTGTTCTTCGCCTTTATTCATCGTTTTAAATCGTCGTTACTGAGTTTGAGACTAAATAAGTACCAGATATTTAAAAAAAAGAGGTAACCAGCGTAACATTTCAACTGTTTACTCACCCTGTTTTTGTGTTTTACGGTTCTTTAAAGTGAAGTCAAAGCTTCATGTGTTAAAGCTGCATTCTCTCTAGTGTCCACCAGGGGGCGACTCCTCTGGTTGTATAGAAGTCTATGAGAAAATGACTCTACTTCTCTCTTGATTTATTACCTCAGTAAACATTGTAAACATGAGTTTATGGTCTCAATCTCTAGTTTCAAGTCTTCTTCAATACAGCATGATGTTCATTTAGTAAATGATGGTCCATTTAGAGTCCTGCTTCGTCTTCATCACTTCGTCTGTTTGGGTCTAAACAATATTATTAAAGGTGCAATATGCAGCGTCGCCATGTTGAGAGCCGTTGAGAAGCAATTAAAATGCTCCCAAAGTAGTTTTGTATTAAATTAAATTTCTGTCACTTGAAGTCGTCTTGAGTTTTGGAAAATTGTAAAATATATTGTAATAATAATAAAATTCTTGACAGATTAATTAATGATGAAAATGATTCACTTAATATATATATATATATATATATATATATATATATATATATATATATATATATATATATATAGATGCATTCTTATCAATAAATTAACAAAGTTTTATTTAAAAAAAAAATCAAATGCAATTCAAAGTGTTTGATTGACACAAACAAACACGATTTAAAAAAGAAAAACATGAAGAGACTAATGCGCACTAAATTAAATTAGGAAATGAATGCAAATAAAATACAACAATGAATAGATTGATAATTAAAAAAGAGTAAAATGTTAATAAAATGAAATATCTATAAATACTAAAAACATGCATAAAAACACATGAGACATTGTATAAAAGACTAAATAATAAGAAATAATAATAAAAAAATGCAAAATCAGAATCTACAAACCGGTAACTCCAGCTGACTCCATCACTTCCATTCCACCTGTTTTACAGTGAACATTGATTTTTATCTGACGTTTCAGTTAAAATGACACTTTGAACTGCCACTAAAGCTGATTAATGACGTGCCATTTATGTATTTTATATTTCATGAACTTGCACCGTCCTTTTCTTCAGTTCATGCTCTCTGTGCAGTCTAAAGGGTCGGCCTGTTACAACGTTATTGCAGTCATTAATTATAGAGAAGAGGACTCTGGAGTCCATCGTAGCGCAATAGAAGAGGACGACACGGGGACTCAAACCCTCAACCCCGACCGTTACGTTTCACCACCAGAACAGATTCAAGGATTAAAGGAAATATTAAAGCAGCCAATGTGCTTTAAGAAAATTAAAGTGGCTGCAAACTCCCTGATAATAGACATTCTTTACATTCTTTAGGAACACACACACATCAGTTTGACTCTCTAATACCCGAATTATGGATTTATGATATTAGCCGACATAAATATAACTGACTTGATTGATTAAATCTTTGCTGGAAAACTCAACCCTCAAAAAGATCATAAAGTACTTTACAATCATGTTCTTCTGTCTTCAAGTGAAGACTTTACAATTGTTAATAAATTAGACTCACAACAACAATAATTTATTAAAATAATAAAAAATAACTTGATTTACTGCTTTTTATATCGGATTTCAACAATTAGATAAATCTGTTAACCAATCAGGAGCAGGTTGATATTTATGTGCTGAATGATTTTATCCCTTTTTAAATGGATGTCATGTCTGAGTTGTGATATGGTTAGCCTAGCTTAGCATAAAGACTGGATACAGGGGAACTCCTCTAAAGCTCAGCACGTCTGGTTGTTGTTGTTTCATGTGTCTTTGTCGTTTGTGTGTCGTAGTTTTGCGTCTTTGTAGTTGTTTTGTGTCTCTTTGTGGTACATGAGGACCATGAGGACCCATGAGGACAGATGAGGACCATGAGGACACATGAGGACCATGAGGACACATGAGGACACATGAGGACAGATGAGGACCATGAGGACACATGAGGACACATGAGGACCATGAAGACACATGAGGACCATGAGGACCCATGAGGACACATGAGGACACATGAGGACACATGAGGACCATGAAGACACATGAGGACCATGAGGACACATGAGGACACATGAGGACCCATGAGGACAGATGAGGACACATGAGGACACATGAGGACACATGAGGACACATGAGGACCATGAAGACACATGAGGACACATGAGGACACATGAGGACCATGAGGACACATGAGGACACATGAGGACCCATGAGGACAGATGAGGACACATGAGGACCATGATGACACATGAGGACACATGAGGACACATGAGGACACATGAGGACCCATGAGGACCATGAGGACAGATGAGGACAGATGAGGACACATGAGGACACATGAGGACACATGAGGACCATGAGGGCCACTCAGGACCACTGGGTCCCTAAATGGACGACATCGTGCTGTGACACATCAGAAGCAGAGACGCTGAACGTGACCTCTGTGTCGTGTATCACTTGTTCTCAGGAGAACTTCAGACGGATCTCTGAGGACGCAGATTAAATGGGCTGTGATTAGTAAAGGGTTAACCGGACCCCCTCCCCCGCTCCTCTCTGCAGCCCGCCGGATGGATTGGATTACTCGTTATCAGCAGCAGAGGGGGGGCGACCCTCCCCGGTTGAAGAGCTCCTGCTACAGATGGTGGAGGAAATTGGAGTCTGCACGCTGCGATCTGGATCAGAAATAAAAAGCCTGATACCGATCCTGTCCCCCTCAGGTGGAGGTTTCTGCTCTAATGAATGTTTGAACTGACTTTATTTTACTTCACCTCACAGGAACAAACTGGTTTCATACTTCAGTGAGTCTGTATTTCGGCTCTAACGTCGTCTCAGACGACAGACTCGGAGTCCTCCAATCCACAACAAACGCAGGAAGCCAATTAGAGATAACTATCTTGGAGCTTAATTGAATTAGTATCGCTGATTTACCATCCGTCTCTTAGGCAATGAGGCCCTGAGACCCCCCCCCCCCCCTCCATCCACTACAGCAGGCAGGCCGAGGCTGAGAGGAACCAGGCGGTCTGGAGAGGTTTTGGGTCAGTTACTGGAGCCACAACATTCACAGTTTCTCTCTCAGACGTCTGCAGAGAGAATGAATCTGAAAATGCCAACCTTGTGTTTTAGAAATAATCATGACGTGAGTCAGAGACTGCGAGGCAGAATAAAAGGTTTGCATATTTCAATATGCTGGAAGAAGTATTACTTTACTTTACTTATACTGCAATCTGACATCACTCCACTGCAAGTAAAAGTCAAACTTTACTGAAGTCAAAGTTTGTATCAGCAGAATGTAAAAGTATTGATTGATCAGCCAAAATGTTTCTGGATATTACTGCAGCATTAACGTGTGAGTTGCATTTTATGGCTGTAAACTTAGTCTGAGATGTAGTACAGTGAAAAGTACAATATGTACAAATCAATTCAGTATATTTGACATATGGAGAACTTTCCTCTTCATGTGTACTTGCATGTTCAGCTCGGACACATTCCTCACATGCTGCTCTAATTGTCTCTAATTGGTGCCAAATTACCAGATTGTTTTCTTTAAACTTCTTAGGAAATCCTTCAGGCCCGTAAAATAAACCCTTAATGAATACGTGATAGGCCCATCAGCACCAAGTAATCTGTAATTCTCTCCTTCAGACATATGGTGGGAGGAATAATCCGACAGTTAAAACCCCGAACAGGAGAACAAAGCAGATGAAGCTTAGCGAGAAATAAAGACAAAACCTCTCCAGAAGATTTAGTTCTCACCGATTCTAAATAGTTCTGGTTATTTCACTTTTATCAGATGTAGATGTCTGAATATATGAGTCTGAATATATGAGTCTGAATATATGAGTCTGAATATATGAGTCTGAATATATGAGTCTGAATATATGAGTCTGAATATATGAGTCTGAATATATGAGTGGAGGTTTCTGCAAAAGGATCAGTCAGGAGAAAGATAAACATAGAAGCATGAAAACAAAGAAATGGAGGATGTAGCTTCTTCAACCAGACAAACAAAGTCTTGTAACAACGTAACATCCGCAACAACGTAACTATCTTCAGTAAATACAATCGGCCATCGCAGACTTTCTTACGTAGTGTTACGTAACAATGTAACTAGCCTAAGTAATAACCAGAGCACTGTCTAACATGACGTTACGTAACAACGGAACTACTGTAAATAAATGATCTTAGTGGACTTTCTTACTTAACGGTACGTAACAATGTAACTAGCGTGAATAAATAACAACCGTAGCAGAGATTCTAACGTAACGTTATGTAACAAGCATATAAAGTCAACATTGACTTTGCAGTGTCCTTGAATGAAAGTCCTGTTTGATTGACCCAAACCACCAAACCCACCCTCAGTGGACTTATTGTTATTGCACCGCGTAACTTTTTTTGTTCTGAACAAATGCAAAAAACGTCAACATTGAACTTTTTTCTGAGGTTTTGCAAAAAACGTACAATTCCAACACTTTTTCCTGGCGAGCGACTGCGTAGCGTGGCTTTCAGAGGAGCAGCTGTGAGAAGCCTCTGAACTCTACCTGCTCAGCAGCAAACAGCAGAGCGACTCAGTCAGAGACGAGCTGGGGAACATAGAGGAGCTTTTAGCAGCTAAGGAGACGCTTGTTCTCTGAGGAGGTGGTCGAGATGTTGGACTTCTATTCATCAGGAGACTCAAACACAAAGACTCATGAACCTCCCGCTGCTTTTCATCCACCTTGAACTAAATGTCGTGGTTACTTTTGGTTTCTCTCAGGGAGTCCTCAGGATGGATCAGTGCCTTGCTCAAGAGAACCTCGGCCGTCCTATGAAGGAAAGTCCTTTTATGTTCCCGGCCTGTCTGGTCTTTGGGCTGAGTGTCGGTGTGAAGTGAAATAAATCAGGGCAGACTTCTTTATTTGCGGTCCCTCCGCCACCGCCACACCTTCTGGAAGGTCTTTAACCTCGTCCGAGGAAGCTAATCAGCAGCGCAGTGAGTGATTTAGAGCAGACTCGCTCCCACTCTGCCGTCTGGCAGGTTGGCGATAGCGCCCGGGAGAGCTGTTAGAGCCGCCGGCGTGGAACCAACCGTGTCCAACAGCACCGCAGAGGACTCACAGCTACCGCTGCCGCCGCCGCTGCTGCTGCTGCTGCTGCTTCCTCCTCCTCCACTATGTGAGAGAAAGAAACCTAACAGCAGCTGGATGAAAGGTTGGCGCAACAATTTAGTCCACCAGTCCGTCTTGGTGGAGCCAATCTGAGCCGAGTAAATATTAATCGGGTCAACACGGAGAGTTTAATGAGTCGTGGTGGGTCCTGTTTAAACAACCAGCTCTGATGAAATCCTCTGTTTGAATTCTGGGACTGAAACTCTGAAACAGTACGATGACTTTTAACAGATTCCACAGAGGATGAGTTTAACCTTTATTAAAAACCACCGACCAATCGGAAAGCCTCCCCCTAAAGGTCTCCAGACTGGGACTTTCTTAAAGGGTAACTTTGGTATTTTTCCAACCTGCAGGTTTTTAAACTGGTCCAGTTTGAAGGAGAACCACCAACAGGCAACGCCTCACGTCAATGTGCGTCGTCGTTGCTGCTGACAGACTCGTTATTGTCGGACAACATTATGAAAAGAACCCCACAGAGAAATAAAAGCCTTTGTTATTTAATAACACTCTGAGCTGGTTAGCAGCAAAAAACAAGCACTACTATCGTCTGCAGCGTTCTCCCTCAATACTGGACTACATTAGTCCCGTAGACACAAACACATGAGAAAATAGGTTTCTCTTCAAGTCAACACGCTAAAACATTCATATGATAATATTCAAATGGAATGAGAGGTTTTCTAAAGGGGGTCTGGTGCTCAGAGACACTTGTCTGTTAGAGACAAACTTACAGGTTCAAAGAGCTTTAATATCCAGTATTATTCATACAGGAGGTGTGGCGGCATGCTCCTTTAATGTTAGCCGCTGTTGGTAACCAAAGGAGAAGAAAGCAGGAGAGGAAGTAGGGAGAGAATTTAACGACGGCTCAGGAAATTAAGTGTTTGATGCTCAAAACTTCAAGGGAGGAGGAGGAGGAAACCTCCGGTTCTTTAAAGTTCTTCAATGCTTCATGTGTTAAAGCTGCATTCTCTCTAGTGTCCACCAGGGGGCGACTCCTCTGGTTGTATAGAAGTCTATGAGAAAATGACTCTACTTCTCTCTTGATTTATTACCTCAGTAAACATTGTAAACATGAGTTTATGGTCTCAATCTCTAGTTTCAAGTCTTCTTCAATACAGCATGATGTTCATTTAGTAAATGATGGTCCATTTAGAGTCACACAGACCATAAAGCAGGGGACGCTTTAGGGGCGGGGCTACACAGTGATTGACAGGTATGACGTATAACTTAAAACCTTTCAGTGTGTTTTCACTTCATGAGAGTTAATTTGAACCTTTTTGGTGAGAGACAAAAAACAAGATGACATCAGAAATAAAACAAGATGGAGACAACCAAAAGTGTGACCCCCCCCCCCCATGTCACATACTGACAGCTGAGCCGCCCCAAAGGTCTGATCCTGGACCCTTCAGACTCTCTTGGGCTGTGATCAGGATATGATCTTCTCTTATTAATAACTAGTCTAAATCAGATGAAGTCCTCCGTGATGAAGATGATGATGAAGATGATGATGATGATGTTTCTGTTGACACGTTTCCGCTGCAGCGCCTTTAAAAACGCTTCATTTCTGCATTCTGTCGCGTCTGCGTTTTTTTGTGCTTTCAGGTGTGCGTGCGCGCGTGCGTTAAGGGGCGTGGAGGTGGGAAGGGGGCGCGTTGCATCCCCCTCACGTGACCGAGCCTCTGTCTGTCCTCTTCCTCAGTCCGGATCTCTTTGTTGTGGGTTCGCAGCTCGCTGCTCTTCTTCTTTTGGGTTTTTTTTACGCACCGCGTCTCCGATCCGCCGGATCCCCGGAAAAGCGTCGCTTCGTCCCGCAGCCGGAGCGCCCGAGATCCATCTGCAGACCAGCAGGGTGGTGGTGAGGGGGTGGGGGGGGGGGCGGAGGATCGTTACAAGCTGTGTTTAATACAGCCACAGAAGAGCACGCGGAGGAAGGACGGATGGCGGTGATGCCTCCGAACCGGACTGCCTCCGAGGCTTCCTGAACGCGGATTCACATTCCTCCATCTTCACCGCTCCGTGCGTCTGGTGCTCTCCTCCCAGCAGCCTCACCGCGGGGATTTACGTGACCGAATCACCTGAACCGAGGGGAGAATAACCGAGTGATCTGTGTGCCGGGTTTGGATCCTCATCGTCATGGTGTCAGGCCCTGGGAGGTGTCCCGGGCGTCCCGGTGCGGTGGCCCGGTTCCTGGCGTCCGCCTGCCTGCTGTCCGTGCTGCTCTACCTGCCGGAGGCTCGTGCGTCTTATTACCCTCAGAGCGGAGAGTGCAAAGGCAAAGGGAAGGACTGCTCAGGTAAGAACTGCCGCGTGCTCTGCGTCTATGAGGGGGCGCGCGCCATGCAAACGCTCACTTTCATGCTGGAGAAATGATGTCCGTGGAGCTGCGTGATGGACACATTAGCTCCTGTGGTGTGTGTGTGTGTGTGTGTGTGTGTGTGTGTGTGTGTGTGTGTACTGCTGACCTTTACAGCTCAGAAGTCTAATTCTAGCTTCAATATCATCCCGCATGTCCCGCGTGCTTATTGGACTGTTGGTTAGTTTACAGCTCAGTGAAGTCAATGATAAGGCTGCGACATGAGGACTCACACACACACACACACACACACACACACACACACACACACACACACACACGGTTATTGTTGTCCGTTTACAGGCGTCACTGGGTTTGTATGATGATGTAGAACTTGAGGCTCAGTGTGACTGATGTCTTGATCAATAATCAGCTTTTTAAAACCATTTCCTTCTTTAATTCACTTTCAAATTGTTCAGTGAAAACATCAACAGTTCTGCTGCTTCAGCTTCTTTTCATGAGACAATATTGCTTGTTCATATTGTGTCCATGGCAACAAGTAACACAACAATAAATGCATCACACAAAGATCAGACTCTGAAAAGATGTGATTTTAAAGACAAAGCTGTGAATCACTTTCAGTCTGAAAACGTGATTATCATGAGTTACATTCTAATCTTCAATCTGTTAAATTAATCTCAAGAAGAAATGTTCGGTGTCTGTATATTTATGTGTATATTTATGTGTATATTTATGTGTGTATATATATATATTTCCTCCCGTTTTTCATTGTAACATGATTGATTATTAATGCATATCTTAAAAATCAATAAAATAATAACAATAGAAAATGGTCGTATGGCAGAGAAATGATTCAAATAATCATCAAATAAAATAGGAGTTTACAATTAGAATTACTGAAGAATAAACAAAGTGTTGACAGGAATTAGCAAATGATGAATATTATTTATTCATGTCTTTATTTAAAAATAGTCAAATTTAAGCATAATGAGTGTTAAAATCTTGTATTTTCCCTTTAAAACAATAAAACGCCGTCTTCACGTTTAAGGCGTGTCCCGTTAATGTCCTGACAGCGATCATAGTCAACACTCTTTGCATCCTGCATGAATATCTATTAATATTCATAAGTTCATCGTAGTGTTATCCCGTTCTCCCTCTTTAGCTTTTATTAAATATTTAAAAGGCAGAAAACAGCCGCCATGTAAATGAGTGTTAGCCGTCACTCAGCAGCCTCGTGTTTTATTCATGAACCTCTGAACTGCTCACATTGTTGGCGTCTTCCTCGCTCTGCAGACGGCCGACACACCGACACGCGTTCTGCAGAGGAAACAAAAGTCACCAAAAGAACCAGATCGCACACAAAGCTTCACGATAATTCACTGCACCGCTTTAAAAAAAAGCTGTTGTTGCTCAGAAATAAAGAGGAGAAAAGGAAAGCTTTTATAAAATGGCTTGTGGCACTTTGTTGGAAGCAGCAGCTGCTGTTGTGTTCAGGGTCTGACGGGAAAACGCAGCGCCGGAGAAGCATCAAGCCTTTATAGCATTATGACTGCATACTGTAACACACACACTGCTGACATCGTCTCTGACGTCAGACATGAATTCTTTAGAGGTTTGGTTTCATCACTTGATGCCGTCTTTCTCAGCTCGCGGGACGTGCTGGAGAATCGGGCTCAACCCACCGGGTTCTAGCCGGGTCGGGGAGTAGTTGGTTCTAAACAGTCTCTCGGTCTTGAATCGGGTCGACTTTGTGCCAATTGCCAGATTTTTTTGTTTTTAATGCAGAACTTCTCTCTCTAAGAAGTCTCACTCCGAGAAGTCTCGTTCTGAAGTCTCGCTCTGAAGTCTCGTTCTGAAGTCTCGCTCTGAAGTCTCGCTCTGAAGTCTCGTCACATCCACATTGTCTAAATCATGTAAACATTCAGTCTTTGAGATAACACTCAGCTACTCTTTCTGTTCTCCAACACAACAGACTCTGACAACATTTCAATATTTCACCATCTTTTCCTAAACCTAACTAAGTTTTGTTGTCTAAACCTAACTTTGAAAAAGGTGTTTCTGTGAAGTTTATTTTGAAAAGACTGGTTTCCTGTAACAAGCACAAATTGACTCGTGTTGCTGGACTTTTTATAGGAAAACACACAAATGCAAGCGAGTAGTAGCTTCTTGTAGAAATCATCTGAACCGTTGTGTTGTAGGTTCACGTTGTTTGTTCACGTTGTAGATTCACGTTACGTTGTAGGTTCACGTTGTATGTAGACGTTGTTTGTTCACGTTGTATGTTCGCGTTGTGTGTTCACGTTGTTTGTTCACGTTGTAGGTTCACGTTTGTTCACGTTGTACGTTCACATTGTGTGTTCACGTTTGTTCACGTTGTATGTTCACGTTGATTGTTCAATTTGTTTGTTCACGTTGTACGTTCACATCGTGTGTTCACGTTTGTTCACGTTGTGTGTTCACGTTGTATGTTCACGTTGATTGTTCAAGTTGTTTGTTCACGTTGTACGTTCACATCGTGTGTTCACGTTTGTTCACGTTGTATGTTCACGTTGATTGTTCAATTTGTTTGTTCACGTTGTACGTTCACATCGTGTGTTCACGTTTGTTCACGTTGTATGTTCACGTTTGTTCACGTTGATTGTTCAAGTTGTTTGTTCACGTTGTATGTTCACGTTGTTTCTCTTCAGTAGAACATCAGGAACCCAGAGAGGCTGCTGGACGCTGAGGTGCAGCGATGTGTGTTGATGCTGTTTAACAAGTGTTTCGTTTCTCCTGAGCAGAAACAAACAGATGATGAAACACAAGATGTTCTTCCTGCAACTAAAACATCAGTGTGTTTAAAAACCACATTAATCATGTTTCTGCCACAGAAACGTTTTTACTCATCAGGCAGTTTGAAGTGTTTCCGTGCAGATTGATGACACTTCCTGTTAATAACCAGGAGGACGTTTCTCACTTTGTTACACAGGATTTGTTTTTCGATGCTTTTGCGTCTCATTAAAAAGATTCTCCGTGTAGTCCAGATTTAGTAATTAAAGCAAGTTTTTAACTGTCTTAATTATGAATATTTTACTATGTGTCATAACAAATCAAAACTGAGATATCACACCGACTTATTTGCGTCTATAATTGAGTCCTAAAACATATTTTTGTGTTTCCCGCTGAACTTTTCCCAAGAATTCTGTTTTTTAAACCGCAAAGAAAAAGTGAAGCTGCTGCACTAGAATGAAGGAAAAATAAACTTGATTTTGAGGAAAGTACTTCAAACAAGTTGAGATTTTTTTTGCTTGCTTTTAGAAACTACGACTTTCGTGACTCATGTGTTGCAGCGTTCAGAGCCTCGAGGGTTAAACGCACCGTGAAGTGACTTCTTTAAAAAACCACGAGCTGCTCGAGCTGCTCGCTTGTTTTGAGTGAAAACGTCCTAAAATCTCTCGTCTACGACGGATCAGATCAGAGAACTCACGTCGTCTGGAGCCGATCAGCTGAGGGCAAACCAATTATCTGCAGCGCTGCAGGGCGACAGACGCTTTTAATTGTCTTTCACGAGGCCGTAAAAGCTGTTTGTCAACCGGCTGCATGTGGACGTTTCTAAATGTGCTCCGAGTTTAATTAAGGCTGGAGGATAAAACCAGGCGCAGAGTCAAGGTGCTCTTTGGATCCAAGTTCTCTGTCACAAAGTTTGAGTCGATATTTAAGTCTGAACATGAAAGAATGTTCCCTAAAAAAACAAAAGACATTTTTTTATCAGTTATTCTTCAAATTAAATCATATTTGAGTTTTATTAGATTTCTTTTTTCAGTCACAGTTAAATTCTCAAATATAATAATTATTCAGCTTTATGGAAACTCAAACGTCTATGATCACGTGACAACTTATGATCAAGGTCATGTGATATGAAGTGTATTTTAATTTACTGGGTTTTGATGTACAACGCAGTATTAACGTTAAAAATGATAATCAGAATTAAAAACAATCAGAATTTCAAAGAGATAAAAGTCGTACATTTACGAGAATAAAACCCACATCGCTTCATTTTGCTTATAGTATAAAGGCTGTTTCGTATTTATTCTTATTGTTAATTAGTTTTGGTTCATGCTGTAAAAAGTTAAATCTTAAGAAAGTAAATACAGAAACGCAAACGTGTGGTTTGTGTGTTGCTAATTGTAGAAATTGTAAAAAAAAAAATGAAATGACGTATTAATAATTAATTAATATTTTTTACCTACAACGGCCCCAAAACGCCGCGATAATAACTTGACTGAACAGAATATATTATGTTTTTATATTTATGTTATAAAACAGCCACGCACACTCTTCCGGAGACAGCAGAGTATTAAAACTTCACATTTCTTTATTTTTTAATCCGCACACTTTGAAGCCGTGGTTTCTTCCTTTCTGTACGTTATTGAACCCAAAACTGGTGAAAAATAAACGTGAGCGTTGGAGATCAAAACTTTGTCATCTTGTGGGAACAAAGAATCTCTCTTTGATGGTTGAGGTCTGTGCAGTGAGGAAGCTCCTGTTTCGGTCAAAAAAAGGACAAACGGTGACGTGATCCGTGTGAGAAGCCACACGGTAGACGTGAGTGATCACAGCCAGGTGATCCTGCAGCTCCACAGGTGTGCAGGAGGCTGCAGGCCCTCAGGTGAAGCTGCACTTCAAACGGCCTCAGATCGACTCCGTCACAGAGTAAACGTCTCACCTTTGATCTCACTTTTCTGAGTCTCAGATTTATTTTTCGGGGTGTTGCAGCAGCGTGATGCATCGCTTCCTCGATGAGCTCCGGGGTCAAAAGGTCAGGTCAGGGTCGGCAGCATCGCTTTCTTGCTCAAAGACACTTCAGCACGGAAATGCTTTGACTTTGATGATTTCCACTTTACGGTTCTTTTCATTGAGATAAAATACTAATACATAATAAAACATGTACTGTGTATGAAAAGACTGTATTCATGTAACGAGCAGAAACTGACACGTGTTGATACACTTTTGTAGTAAAACGCACAACAAACGAGGAGAAACTTTTTTTGTTGGATATCATACGAACCGTTGTGTCGAGGGCTTTTATTGTGAAAGGTAAGAAGGGAAGTAGTAGATCTGGTCTACGCTGGTTGAAAGGAGTGATAAAGTTTGCCATCTTCATTCAGACGACTGAGCTTCTGGATTTTATTGTTGTAAATGTTTAAATCATCTGGATCATCATGTTTTTATTGTAAAGCACTTTGTTTTTATTTTAAAGACGCTATATAAATTAAAGTTATTGTTTTTATTTTGAATACATCTGGTCCTCACAACGGGATTGGTTGATGCTTTTAGTGCAAAAGCTGAAAAATGTGATAAATCGACATTGTTTCGCTGAGTAATATTCTCGTTGTGTGAAAAGCATTTGGTCCTCGTCCTACTGGACGTCTGGGCCTCAAACCAAAGTAATTCTGCGACGTTGGTTCAGCGCGTCGGCCGTTATTTATGACGGCTGTAATCCTGTAGCTCCGTTTATCACATTTAGAGCTGCTGCTCCGTTTCTCGTGGCTCATCAATATGCTGAACACGAGGCCGGTGATTCCACATCGGTCTGAGCCGCGAGGAGGCAGAACCGCTTTGCAGTGACGGTTACGGCCGTTCGTCTCGGTGGGCGGCGACGGTCGACCAACAGTACGGACAGCAAACACAGGAAGTACGCTGCTGTGTGTCAGTCCAAACCTTGACAACATTTTAAACAAATTTCCTCAAAATCATGTAAAGAAAACATGAATGAAGGCTTGTTTCTACTGAATATTAGTGTAATATATATATGTAAACAGGAAGTCAGTGCTATTAAGCAACCACAGAAGAAGAAGTGATTAGAAGAAGAGCTCCAGTCATAGACAATCTTTTCCTAAACCTAACTGTTGTTTCCTGTAAAGACAGAAGGAGGGAAACTGACACACGTGGCTCTAACTTTTTGTAAAATATCAAAGAACACGTTGATGTGTTTGAACGCTGTAGAAACATCTCGTCATGGACCTTCAGTGTTTCTGATCTCTGCCTTTAACAGTGAATATAATGTATCAGCTGTTTTACATTTTGAAACCAAGGCTTGTTTCAATCAACAGACTGAAGAACTATTTTAACTTTCATACTGACTTCTCTCTAATGAAGCAGGTTAAGGAACAGTTGTGTTGACTCCAGATGTTTGTCCTGATTCTCGGTACCAAGAAACGCGTTGTGACTTTATCTCCTGGAGCTTTTTGAACCATCGGCTGCTTGTGATGTTTGTGATTCTTCTTCTTCTCCTGCTGAGCTCCTCGTACGTCTCTTGAGGAAATGTAAAAACATCTGCTGTTGTTCACGTGGTCTCAGTGAAGGAGAGACTGCCAGAGGTTGCAACAGCTGCAGGAAGCAGCGCTGACTTAACTCGTCCAGCATGTGAGACGAGGATTGAAACTCGTTCCACATTTGATGCTCTCTGGATTTGATCAGATCGCCACATCCGAACAAAATGAAGGCGTGGATCGTTTGTGGTAGCTTTTTAACAAACTACAGGTCCTCATAAAGCTCCGATGAGCCTTCAGACGGGAGGAGCTGGTTTGTGGGAAGAAGCTCTGTGTTCACACCAAATCCGGCGTTGTGGCGTTTAGTGTTTGTGGGAGAGTCGTTAGGCTCGTTTGAGACGATCAGAGTCGATCACCATCTTGTTTTTCAGCAGCAAAAGCTGATGAATGTAAATCCAATATTCCCTTTTAGCTCCGTTTTTGGTCTCCTCCACCTCTCTTTAGCTGCTGAAAGCTCCTCTATGTCCACCAGCTAGTCTCTGGCTGAGTCTGTCTGCTGTTTGCTGCTCTCGTTGGACTTCCTGTTCTTCTCAGCTGACTCTGAATATCAGAACACTGAGACATCCACCATATGAGGGATCTTATCTCGACAAATAACTGATAACGCAAAATGAAAATCCAGCTATCTCTCCAGAGAGAGACGACATCTTTAGTGTTCGTTATATCTGTAAAGTCAAATATGCCGCTGAGGTATTTTTAATGAGATTTATCTATTTGCAGCTTTGTCATCTCTTTTAAATTAAGGGTCAGTTTCTTCTCTTCTGAAAAAAAACCAACAAAAAAGAACCATATGATCTATAAATATATATTTTATTACAGTTTTCCGTAAACAAGCCGCTGCAGCTTCAAAGAACTTTTTTAATTAATTAGGATTCAAACCTTCAGACGTGCTAATGCGGGTTTGTTTGTCTGTATTTGGTTTCTCTTGGTAACAAACGGCTAAGAGGTTAGCACGGAGGCTAACCACCGCAGCCTCATGTTCCTGCAGACAAACGCAGTCGAGTGAAGACCCAAGTCAGATTTTGATCGGCTTCATTTGAGCCGATACAGATCCGTTAAAAAACGTCAATAAAACGTTTTCTGTTCCCTGATGAATATTTGCTGCGACTGTAAATAAGCGTCTGCAGTCTGTGCTGAAGCTTCTTGCTGATGGTGATGAATTCTTCATGACGGCGGCCCGAGTCATACATTTATTTATTCTGCAGGAAAATTGATTGAACCAATATTTTCATGCCGGTGAGACGATTCATAATTCAGTGCTCCTGCGGCCGGCCGCACGTCGTCCTTTAAGTGGTGTGTTGGTATGCGCGTCTGCGGCTTCTCTTTATTCTGCTCAGCCTTTGTCACTGTCGGCCTCAGGAGCTCCGGCTCTCTGCAGGGTTTTGTGGTGAAGCCATTAGCCTCCGCGGCGCTCAGGGTTAGCTCCCCCCCCCCCCCCCCCCCCCCCATCGATCGCTGACGGACAAAGAGCCTTCGAGCCTCGGGGTCGACTCCCGAGCATCTCTGAACCCACTCGCTGCTTCAGGAGCTGCAGACGCACGGATCTGCACCAATAAGAATGCATCAAGTGCAAATCACCTGCTGGGAGGGAGGGAGGGAGGGAGGGAGGAAAGGGGGGATGGTGTCCTCTGCTGTGCCCAGAATTGGAATGGGACCTGATTAGTTTCGCATCACAGACTCTTTGGTCGAATCCATTCAACGCAGTAAACGGGGAGGAGGGAGGAGGAGCTGTGAGGCCCGAAAAAGTTTCCTCACAAATAAATCTGCCGAGGTTTTTGGATCCGGATGATGAAGATGATGAAGATGATCGGGCCTTTTTGTGTTCCTTCCAGGTTGCTGTTGGTTTCCATTTAACACACTGAGCTCCCTCGTGAGCTTAACGCTGAAGCTGTTTTCATGGTTTCGAATATTCACACCAGGCGTCGCCGTCGAATGTCTTTTGGAAAACCAGCAGACAAAAAGAAAAACGCAGCCAAAGTATCTTCTGATACATCTTCACGACTACGCATTGCTATTGCTATTGCTCTAGCGTCCGTACAACGGAGACGTTTAAAGACGCTGCTGGAGCCGTTTTACTTTGAAAAACTCCCGGGTTGTGTTTTGGACTTTAGGGGCGGAAACCAAAGACTGTAAGAAGTGGACTTAGTCATCTATTGGTTCATGGACTGACGTTTTGAAGCCTCGAGTTCTGTGGTTTGACCGTCGCCATCTTGGATTTTTGCAAACCAGTGAACAGGAAGTGACCATATCTGGACTGAGGAGGAGTGACGTAGAGACTCCGTATACGTCTCTGGTAGAGACCTGTCAATCACTGTGTAGCCCCGCCCCTAAAGCATCCCCTGCTTTATGGTCTGTTTGACTCTAAATGGACCATCATTTACTAAATGAACATCATGCTGTATTGAAGAAGACTTGAAACTAGAGATTGAGACCATAAACTCATGTTTACAATGTTTACTGAGGTAATAAATCAAGAGAGAAGTAGAGTCATTTTCTCATAGACTTCTATACAACCAGAGGAGTCGCCCCCTGGTGGACACTAGAGAGAATGCAGCTTTAACACGTGAAGCTTTGTCGGAGATATTTAATGTTTGAAATATATATTTCTCTGTCAGAGACAGAAAGCAGAGACAGATCCTCACCTACAGGCTCAGTGACCACAAATCCAAGAAAAGAAGACAATTTAATTTAAGAAACCATGGCAACCAAAATAAGTGTGTGTGTGTGTGTGTGTGTGTGTGTGTGTGTGTGTGTGTGTGTGTGGACAGAGACGGATTCAATGAAGTACGGAACATTTATTTTGACTCATTAAACTCTGTAAACTAGATTTAATGAGCTCTCAGAATTAGAAATACTGAGAGGAGACGAGGCAGATCTCAGTTTGTTAAACTGTATATTTCTATTTAATAATTGTAATGTTAATGTTGTGTTAATATTTATATTATCGTCTACGTATTTATTTAATTCTTTGGCAACGTTGCTTTTATTTTAAACTTCCATGCTAATCAAGCCACATAGAATTAAATAGAATTTAATTATAATTGATTATTTCTGAAACGCTCGTCTGGACGGAGAAAGTTTTAGACTTTTAACGTATTAAAACAGAAGTAGTGGTGTGGAGGTAGTGAAACGTCTGGAGGACGATGAATGACGGTTCATTCACAGACACAGATCTCGTTGTTCTGGAGAAACTTCAGTGTTTTAAAGGTTCGTTCACATTCACACAACAACACAAACTAACGAACCGATGGAGGCAGCGATCGATCAGCTGCTCCTGTTGTTCTGAGAGCTGGAATCACTGTTTAGTGATTGGAAAATATTCTAAATATGACTGGTAGTGATTCTGGATAAATATGTGTTGAACTAAGAGAGAAGCGGGGAGTTCTTTGTATTCACTCGCTCTAAAACAAAGAAACGGTTTAACTTGTAAAGACGGCAGACGACATGTTAACGAACCAGTTTCATTCCGTTTACCGTCTTTATGCTAAGCTAGGCTAACCACGTCCTGTCTCCAGCTCTGTCACACGCAGACACAAAGTCGGCATCGATGTGAACGTCTGAGAGCGTCCGATAGTCTCAGCGTGAGAACGATCTGCTGCGTGTCTCGTTCTTCTTTGTAACTCGGCTTCTTCTTCTCTGAGGTTCGGTCCGTCCGTCAGAGTTTCAGTCTCCGGCGTCTGACTCACGTCTTGTCTTTTTGTCTTCCGGAGGAGACGTCGACGTCTCTCGTCAAGCTGAAGCCGTGAACGTGTAATGAAAGCGAGCGCCGGCGTCTGGTCTTCACAACCGATGACGGGGTGAGGAATGCTGCGTCTCCGCGGCGGCGGTGAGGTTCATGCGGTCAGAGAGGAGACGGGTCACAGACGGAAGAGCTGGAGAATAAAAACAACCTCAGAGCTAGAAAATGCAAATGAGCCGCTCCGCCTCGGTTAGGCTGTCAGGTCTGCAGTAAAGGAAATGCATCAGCTTTATAATTAAGGCTTCTGAATGAATTGTTCCTGCTCAATGAGTCTTTGTGTTTGCGGGAACAGTGGGAGGTTGTGACAGACTTGTTTGCGTGTCGGTGGCGTCCTGACGGCCTGACGGCCACGAGGCTCATAAACAGTCCCGACATGCAGAGAGAGGCCGTAAACAGTCTGTGGGAAACGCCTGGAGGACAAAAGCTCCTCTCAGCCTCTGTTTGGCTCCGTGTGCAGACTCTCTGAAGAGAGATTTCCACAGGAAAAAAAGAAAAAGCAGCACTTCACCACGAAAACATCTCCGATTTATTGCAGGCAAATCGGTCTGACGGAGCAGATCCGTACACAGCCTGCAGCCGCGCAACCCGAAACCCTTTAGTGAAGTCAGAGTGATAATTAACCAGGGAAAAAGTTATAATCCAGAAGATTTGTATTCCATTTGTACCGGCAATGCTTTACAGCAGTGAGCATTAAACGGATTTACATTCAGTCATTTCCTCTGTAAATACTCATTAGCATTGTTTCTGGTGGAGTCGGCCTTTCCTGCTCAGGAATCATAATCTCACGCAACCTGTGCTCACATTTACATGACGTGGGACACGGCGGATACTTCCACACGACTACCTTTTTAGTTTTAAAGCGCGTGTCTTTTGCTACGTTAACGCCGGCGTTTCAGAGACGTTTGAAAGCGCCGCCGACACCGTTTTTAGTCTGATAACTCGGGTCGAGTTGTAGTTTGGACGGAGCAGAAGCGGAGACCTTTGTGAAAACGATGACGTAAACACTCAGGTTCACTTCTGATGTGACTAGCAGGTTCATTCAACACGGATCACAGATTACAGGCTCTGCTGACCTCGTCTTTACCAGCAGCTGGTGTGCAGTTAAATTCTGCATTTTATAATTCTACTGCTGCCGACCTGCGGAGGAAGCAGCTGTTATTGGGGAGATTAGCGAGCGGCGTGTCCAGCGGTGTTCAGACGTTTAAAGTCACGGTTTGAGGCTTTGAGGACGACGACGGACGCCAAACGGAGGACTTTCCTTTTCTTGTTCATGCTTATTTAGTTCTGCACAACTATTGTGACGTCCACACAGAAACTGTAAAGGAACAAAAGCATCGATGCTCTCCAGGACAACAGAGAGCGACGACGAGGAAACAAGTGTTTACTGACCCATAATCTAGTTAAAAACATGTTATTCTAAATGACAATAGTGCGCACGGAGCCTCGGTGTCCTTTAAACAAACCACTTGTCGTCTGACGCACACCGAAACGGTTTTCTACGTGATCCGAACGGCCGTCGGATCGTCTGTTTGTGTCTCTCAGGATGCTGGTCCTTTATAAAGCCTCTTCCTCATCATTGTCGGCTGGATGAACAGCTTCAGAGACCCTCCACTCCTCCACAACTAATACAAATAACCTGTCGGCTGCACCGCCCGTCGCCCGACTGAGATAAATTATACTGGATGAAGTTGTGGGGATGTAATTATGCAAATCACCTGGTGGTCAGCCAGCAGCGAGGTGAGGAAGAGGACGATGATGATGAAGCAGGTTTTTACATCCTGCTGAAAATAAACCCAAAGCCCCTGTTTCCTCCTGTCGATTTAAAAACTACAGTGACCAGCTGTTTAAGCAGACTCCAGACTACTCTTCAGTAGGAACCAATGGAAGCTGAGAGACACGGACAGGAAGTCAGACGGTGTTGAGAGACGGACTGAGATCGTAGAGTTCAGAGGAAACGTAAGTTCTATGTCTCCAGGAGTCCTGTTGTCTTCTCAGCGTCTGTAAGACGGGGAGGAGCAGAGACACTTTAACTTCCTGTCCGTCCGTCAGACTTTAACTACAGAAGGCTCAAAGCTTCCAACAAACACCGGACGTAGGAAATGAAAGTGCCGCCGGTTCTTCCTCTCTACTTTGGGTTTGTGTTTAGTGCCTTTGTGTCCTGTGGTGGTCTGAGAGAGTGTGTGTGTGTGTGTGTGTGTGTGTGTGTGTGTGTGTGTGTGTGTGTGTGTGTGTGTGTGTGTGTGTGTGTGTGTGTGTGTGTGTGTGTGTGTGTGTGTGTGTGTGTGTGTGTGTGTGTGTGTGTGTGTGTGTACCTGATACCAGTTTATATTGAGTTTTGGTTGAGTTTTGCTGTTTTCTTGCAGCAATGTGTCTGTGAAAGCTGCTTCTGTATTTAGCTTGTTTATACAGATGAAAACACACACAGACACACACAGACACACACACACACACACGCACACAGACACACACACACACGCACACAGACACACACACAACCGAGCTCTCTTTAACGAGTCTTAAATGGCAGCCTGCATAAAAGTCTCTTCATGGAGGCCTCTGCTTACAGTTTAGGTAATAGGTGTCAAAAGTCAAGTCATGACTTTCTCTTTGCTCCACACACACACACACACACACACACACACACACACACACACACACACACACACACACACACACACACACACACGCTGTGTTTCTTCCAGACTGAAAGGCCTGAGGTCACTCGACCTCTGAACTCCGTCAGCACCTTCATATGTTTCCTAGCATCACGTCCTCTCCTCCTCGTCTGAAGCCATCCTGGCTTTCTGTTATTATAATCTAAATATATGATATCTTATATATATTTAGAAGCTGTCATTACTTTAAGGGCCCCGCTTCTCTTTTCTGCCTCCTCACCGCTTCTCTCAAAGACGGTCTCTGATTTCAGACCCGTCTGTTGATGCAGCTGCACGACATGCTAACCGAGGCTCAACCTCTGCTGCAACGTGACGTCATCCGTCGAGAGCCAGATCCCTGCTGGATGCTGCTTTTACCACTAGAGCGGTGCTGGTTCACGCTTATTCCCGCCCGGTGTACTTGTTGGACTTTTGGTCTCCCGCCTCGTTGAACGGGTCACGTTGGTCCCGGCTGCTGATTCGGGATCAGTGAGGCCTGTTTTGGGTCTGAATGGCTGCATCCCAGCGGGGCTGTACTCAACGCTAACATCGACATGCTATCATCATGCTCACGACGATGCAAACATGCCGATGTTAAGCAGCTATAATGCTAACCAGCTTAGCGTGTTGGCATGCTAACATTAGCTATTTAGCCGCACTAAACACGCAGCAGTAACCTACTCTGCATCCAGGACGCAGAGAACAAAGATCACTGTGTGTTTTGCTTTAAAACCACATTAGTTTTGTAAAAGTCATGCTGCCAATACAGCAACACACACATCTTCTAAATCCTAAACAGCCTCCACTGCTGCGGTCAAATGACGGTCGCCATCTTTAAAAACACACAACATACCCAAAAGGTTCGTACAGCGCCAGAAAAGGAGCTTTAAAATCCTCGTTTTTAAGCCAAATCTGAACCTGATCCCCGTCTGCTTCCTGCCTGCGGGTCCTGCTGTTCGGCGCTCTGTGGGGTGAAATGAAATTGGCTGAAAAATACTCCCCGTCCTGCTGCTTTTACAGCCCATAATATGAGCCTGTAAAGAGGCGGCGTGAAGCAGGAGAGATAGAACGCTGCCTGCAAAATAAAATAGAGGCAGATTTATAGTTTGAAGTGCTTTACATCTGCAAATAGCTTTTCCATTAACAGTAACAGTCCAAATATTGAGAGCCGTGAATCAGCGAAGAACATCAACAGCATTTTGTTGCTTTAAGGACATCTCTCTTTATTTCCCCGCGGCACTTTTTGTAAGTGCACCATTTTGAAATGAAGCTCTGAAAGTATTAAATGGGTTTTTGAAAATGTCGTAAATAAAATTAGAGTGAATGGAAGAGCCGTTTGATTAATCCTCTCTGTGCCAAGGCTGCTTATAAATGAAATATCTGCTGAAATGTTAACTCTGTATCCACAGAGCCAGCAGCAAGATCACATTCCTGTGATTGTTTATCCCTCTGTTAATAATTGTAATGATACAGTTATTAGGCTCATGAATAAAACAGTGTCGTGAAGAAGGATTTAACTAAACACGATTAAAGCATCATCAGACGGAGATGACAGGAAGGCTGGAGAATAAACACATTTCTTTTCATTTAGTTTTCGTTCGTGAATTCACGGAGCTGCATCATAACGAGTCGGTCCACTCAGTCTGTCTCACCTCAGCGGCTCAGATACAGAAGAGAGGTCAGAGGTCACGAGACGAGTGAAGATCCAGACGGAACACGATAAGGTGCTTAAAACGGCAGCTTATTCAAAACAATTGCATTTGCAACACGGACCAACATTATTGTTGCACCTCTAGGGTGTTGGATTTGTGCTACTGGGTTAGTCTTTGTGCTACTGGGTTAGCCTTTGTACTACTGGGTTAGTCTTTGTGCTACTGGGTTAGTCTTTGTGCTACGGGGTTAGTCTTTGTACTACTGGGTTAGTCTTTGTACTACGGGGTTAGTCTTTGTGCTACGAGGTTAGTCTTTGTACTACTGGGTTAGTCTTTGTACTACTGGGTTAGTCTTTGTGCTACTGGGTTAGTCTTTGTGCTACTGGGTTAGTCTTTGTGCTACTGGGTTAGTCTTTGTGCTACTGGGTTAGTCTTTGTACTACTGGGTTAGTCTTTGTGCTACTGGGTTAGTCTTTGTGCTACTGGGTTAGTCTTTGTGCTACTGGGTTAGTCTTTGTGCTACTGGGTTAGTCTTTGTACTACTGGGTTAGTCTTTGTGCTACTGGGTTAGTCTTTGTGCTACTGGGTTAGTCTTTGTGCTACTGGGTTAGTCTTTGTACTACTGGGTTAGTCTTTGTGCTACTGGGTTAGTCTTTGTGCTATGGGGTTAGTCTTTGTGCTATGGGGTTAGTCTTTGTGCTACCGGGTTAAAATGTTGATAATGTTGATAATGTTGTGTCGTGTTCTGGGGACATTTATCAGGTCTAGAAAGCTCAAGAAGTCCAGGAAACTCTGCGACAATATGAACGTCACAACCTGCAGCAGATATGAGGCCTAATTGTCTCGTTAGTAACAAAAAGCAAAGTGCCAACAGGCCCGAGTGACCCGCCTCGTCTCAGAGAGAGACTTCCCTGGAGGTCAATTACTTCCCGCTCTGCCTCCGCGTCAGACTGCACAATGAACCTGGAAGGAGTCTCTGTGTCCCTGTGATCTGCTCGACATGAATAAAACATCAAAGCCGTTATCTTCACGCTGCACCCTCTGCTTTCCCAGGTGAAGATTCGTCCACCAGCAACAGCTGATGAAGCCAAACGAGCCCGTAGTCTGCCGGGCCCTCCGGGGCGGCTCGCTGTCAGACGCTGTCGAGAAAAAGACAGACACAGACCTGGACAATTTAGTACCCGTTATAGAGGAGGAGGAGGAGGAGGAGGAGGAGGAGGAGGAAGGGGAAGGCAGCGCCGTAATTAGACAGCAGGTCTTTCTGCAGCATCTGCTCGGTGTCACAGATGTTTCTGTTTTCATACTAAAGAGGCTGCATGATGTTAAATAGTTAACTTAAAGGAGCTGTATTTAACGTTTAACGAGTATTAATATAGCGACAAACACGTCTCCTCTCTTTGTTCACAGAGCCAACCGACCGGCCGCGTACCCTTTAGTGCATGTGAGCGTGCTGGTTAGCTCTGTCAGCTCTTTCTTTTTTTTTGCAACCAGTGAACAGGAAGTGACCATATCTGGACTGAGGAGGAGTGACGTAGAGACGCTGTAGAGACCTGTCAATCACTGTGTAGCCCCGCCCCTAAAGCATCCCCTGCTTTATGGTCTGTGTGACTCTAAATGGACCATCATTTACTAAATGAACATCATGCTGTATTGAAGAAGACTTGAAACTAGAGATCGAGACCATAAACTCATGTTTACAATGTTTACTGAGGTAATAAATCAAGAGAGAAGTAGAGTCATTTTCTCATAGACTTCTATACAACCAGAGGAGTCGCCCCCTGGTGGACATTAGAGAGAATGCAGCTTTAACACATGAAGCTTTGGATTCACTCTTCAGAACCGGATGTTGGCGCCTGTTTGAACCGTTAGCGTTGTTAGCACTGTTAGCACTGTTAGTGTCGCCATGTTGAGAGCCGTTGAGG